>NW_027494695.1:0-289479 GCF_021521415.1 Bidens hawaiensis | reverse complement strand
GAATTTGCGTCCCGAAATCCATTGTAATTTATTCCCACTATCATTGGCGAATTTTTTGTCGTTGTGGCGTTCCCTAGGGTTTTCGGTGTGCAGCCTTATCTCTTGCATAACTTTAATATTCACCGACATACGTAACCATATCCTTCTCCAAACTCGGCCATTAATAAAATCCTTTCAGATATTCGTATCATCAATAGTCTAATCCGATCCCGGATGTATGGAATATTTCGATCTATGCGCTTCGTCCATGATTAATTCACGAAGGTCATGGAGGGTCGGGATCCAAACCCGATTTTTTTTTTTTTTTTTTTGAAATAGAGAATTTCGTCCACGCCCTGTTCAAAATTCTTCTCATTGCCGTAGAGTCCCTCCTTTTCCAATTGTTCCTCTTTCAACGCCTCACGTTGAGCGACTCGAATCAGGTCCGAAAGGTTCGACTGGACTATCATCCCCAGCGCTCGCACTCGCAATGGCTTAACCCGATCTTTCCTACTCAAGGCATCGGCTACGACGTTAGCCTTGCCCGGGTGATAACGGATATCACAGTCATAATCGTTTAACAACTCGACCCATCTTTGTTGCCTCATATTCAGTTCTTTCTGATCGAATATGTGCTGCAAACTTTTATGATCGGTGAAGATGGTGCACTTCGTACCGTAGAGATAATGTCTCCAGATTTTAAGTGCGAAGATAACCGCTCCCAGTTCTAAGTTATGAGTAGTGTAATTTTTCTCGTGTACTTTTAACTGTCGGGAAACATAGGCTATAACCTTATTATTCTGCATCAACACGCTTCCTAACCCTCTACGCGATGCGTCACAATACGCGACAAAACCATCGTCTCCATCGGGGAGACTTAAAATCGGCGCTTGGCACAATTTTTTTTTTTTTTTTTTGCTTTAACGTTTGAAACGCCGTTTCCTGCTCTTCTCCCCATTCATACTTTCGATCCTTTTGAGTCAGGAGAGTTAAAGGTTGGGCGATGCTGGAAAAGTTCTCTATAAATCGACGATAATATCCAGCTAAGCCTAAGAATTGGCGGATTTCCTTTGGCGATTTAGGCGCTTGCCAATTCTTAATTGCTTCAACCTTACTCGGATCAACGTGTATTCCTTGATGGTTTACAACGTGACCGAGGAATTGCACTTCTTGTAACCAGAAGTTACACTTGGAGAATTTTGCATACAACTTCTCTTGATTCAGAAGCTCTAAAATTATTCTTAAGTGTTGCTCGTGCTCTTCTTTACTTTTCGAGTAGATCAAAATATCGTCAATAAACACGATGACGAATTTGTCGAGGTAGGGTTTACAGACTCGATTCATGAGGTCCATGAAGTCCGGCGCATTTGTTAGCCCGAACGGCATAAATAAGAATTCATAATGGCCGTAACGAGTCCGAAACGCCGTTGTTGCAACGTCCTCCTCTTGGATTTTTCATTTGGTGATAACTATATCTAAGATCAATTTTCTAAGAATACATCGCCCCTTGCAGTTGGTTAAACAGATCATTTACTTCGAATAAGTGAATACCTATTCTTGATCGTCACTTTATTCAATTCTCCCTAATCAATACATATCCTAACACTTCCGTCCTTCATTTCCCAAATAACACTGGTGCACCCCATGGTGACTAACTAGGTCGTATAACACCTTATCCAATAATTCTTGCATTTCAGTTGGTGCAAGTCGGTAAGATGCTTTAGCAACAGGGCCAGCTTGAGGTATTAAATCGATTCTGAATTCGAACTGTCGGGTTGGCGGTAATCCAGGAAGTTCTTCTGGGAAAACTTGTGGAAATTCGCGTACCACCGGGGTATCTTCTATATGTTTTCTTTTAAATCGTACACTTTTCTTTGTATCTAATCGCTTCATCGTCCGAAAGAGAGCTTCTAATCATCTTCTTTTCATATTTGATTTCAGCATCATGTTGAGTTAGCCAATCCATGTTAACTATTACGTCAAAACTTATTAACTTTACTGGTCGTAGGTCAATAAGGAAATGTTAATCGTTCAGAATAATAGGACAATTCCGAACAATTTAGTTAACCATTAGGGATTTACCGTTAGCGATTCTACAGTATTGGGTTCTATAGTTTCACTAATCGGTATCTTTCCAAATGGTAGGAGGTTAACAGGAACTAACTTCTATCGGCGACCGTAAAAATATCACTGAAGCCTATTGATTTAAAACTACAACGTACTTAATACCACCTTTGGATCATAACGTGCTTTACTCGAATTACTCACAAAAGCACGGCTCCTTGCTTGATCAGAGGTTGATGCTTGTCATGAGGTTCGTCTTCCAACGAAACCTTGGTCAACTTTGGGCAATTTCTCTTGAAACGTTCTGTACTGCCACATTCATAGCAAGTAAAACTGTTTGGCATAATTTGATTTCTTTGGATGGATTGTTATTGAAGTTGTTGGGTTCGGAGTGGTTGTACACGAATGGGTTGGGGTTGCCGGTTCACATGGCTTCAATTGGTTCTACAATTGGGGCATTACGTCCATCTTTACCACACCTGTGGCCTACTATCACTCGACATTCTTCTTCCTGTCGATAACCATATTTTCCACACTTAGGGAAGGACCCTTCATGCGGTTCATGTTTTCACACCAGAACTAGTCTTAGTATAATTCTGGGTTGTAGGACATACCTACTTTTATTTTCAGAAGCCTATCATGCACTATACCTTTATCATTTCTCTTCTTTAACACTCGACGTCTCACCTAACGTCCTTCCAGTCCGCTTCCCATGGAGTCAAATATATCAATGCTGGCTTGTGACACAACCCTTCCAAGGTTGTATATTTTACAGGATTGACTATACTCCTTATCGATGGAGTTAGTCCCCAATATAGCGCTCACTTCGCTTAGTTTCAGGAGTAATTAGCCATGTTACCAGACATGACAATTCTTTCAAACGATTAGCGTGTTCTAAGTGATCAGCACACAACATTTCTATCTTCCATAGCTCGGTTTCCAATTTCTGAACTTAATTACTCGAATAAAAGTGCTCTAGCACAAGAATTTTAAATTCCGACCATATCATCTGAGTAATAATTTTCTAACTATAATTTTGTACCATCGTGTTCCATCACGATACAGCATAATCTACCAACATATCTGTAGCATATTTCGCTACACAATGTTCTAGACTCTTACCAATAACCTTAACCATTTCGATCTTTTCTACCCACTCGCTAATCTATTCCTCCCTTTACCATCAGTAAACTATTAATAATTTCCTTAACACAACCAACAAACATAGCCTTCATACCGGATCTAATTCATTACGACTACTATTCATGTTTAGTTTATAACTAATACTTGTAGTCATAATAGTATTCGGTGGGACATTATCACTCTTAGTAATACCACTAAGAATTGAAATATTCATATTCATGTGATTGCTCAATCCATAATTCTGCGATCACATTTGCATCAACACTAGCAGTGATCTGTGATACGACATTCGGTATCATCATCTGCTATCTTTGAGCAATCAACTGAATCATATCAATCTCCATCATTGGAGTTACTCTTTTTTTTTTTTGTCATTCTGCCGTACTCATCCCGTACGCAGTAATCAATACTAATCTCACCGTCTAACTCGTTACCAGCTCAATCATAACAGCAGGTATACATACACACCAAATATTATCATACATATTACACATACCAGTATCTAGTATATATGTCCCACAATATAATAACATATGGACTTAACCTGATGTCGGTTAACGTTTAAATATGTTTCATAACCCTTGTCACCAACTAACATATAGATCTTTCTCAACAAAGATTAATGTTTAATATGCTTGATTTCAATATCCTTCTGCATGTCAGTATAACCGATACATGCTCACCATGAGCACAAAACGATTACGTACCACGGAGTTATAATATCCGTGTCTATTTGTATATCCGGCATACACGGTATACCACCTACGAACGAACAACCAACTATGCTATAATGATTCCAACACCTCTTTGTGTATGGGTAATCATTCTATTCGAGTATACATGGGTATAGGCATCTACCGGATGTACGGATAACATAGGGAGTTGCACGGTTCAAGGTAATCGCGCAACCCATGTTGCCTTCAAATATTATCAATTACTATTATGGGACACTCTATCACTTGCTCAGTCAATGTCCTCAGGCGTTCTAGGTTCGCTAAAATCGGTGATTCTCGATCTGGAGGTGGTATGACTCATATGTTTGAGAGTGAGAAATACATATATATATTTCTATATATTATTTTTATCTGCTCATTTATTATCAAATTTTTTTTTTTACCTTAATCGAATAAGAATGGGTTCAGGAACAGGTCCGCCCGTACGTGAGGGTCGTCGGTTCGGGTGAACATAGGGGGTTATTAGGATATACGGTACCGGTGTTGGTAGGGTAAGGGATTTATCAATTTTGATTGGGAGTGACGGTTACTAGATATTTCTGGTTAATGTCAAACGGGAGATCTAATTTGGTACTATCATAACTATGGCCCGATAAGTCAGACTTATCATCAACCGATGCTCTAGAAATTTCAGCATCCTTGGTACTTTTATTATTTCATCCCCTGGTTCCTTATCCGGGTACTATTTCTCAATACATGTACCTACAAGATACGTACATATATATACACATTAGCACGCATAAATAATATTATATACTTTACACATATGTTGCCATTTTTACCTATTAATGTACCCCGTGACTTCCCCTGAATTCCCTCGTGCAGACAAGTCTGTTATTATGTTCCAGACCATAATAACTCACTTGTCCATCCAAGTTCATCCAGATCTCGTCACTATAAATTATTAGTTGATATTCAGATCCTATAATACTTGAGCTACTGGTTATATTTTAGGTATCTTTTAAAGACATCCTAATTCTTTATAACCAATGGCTCTGATACCAACTTCTGTAACACCCCGTAACCGCAGCGGAAACGTAAACGGGATGCAACAGACACCTCTGATATCAACCACATTGTTTATAAAGAAAACTGAATACATTAATATACTTCAAATTACATTATCTCATATTTCATTACCGTCTAGGTGATACACACATCATACAATATGATACATAATTCTATTTAATATAATGTATCCTAACATCCCACACGCAAATCTTACACACATCAAGCACTTAGCACGTAAGCAATCACTTCATCTTAATTGTACCTGAAAAGCATGTGAGAAAACGGGTCAACTACGAATAGTTGGTGAGTTTCACAATTTGAGTAAACCATGATAAATCCATATCATAATATAATATTATCGATGTAATTATGCTGAGCCCACAAGTGAAAACTCTGTTAACCCAGTACTGTACCCGTTCCGGGGGCAATGTTAACCCAGAAACACTTCTAAGGACATCTGGGGACACTGTTAACCCAGTACAGTACCCATTCCGGGGGCAATGTTAACCCAGAAACACTTCTAGGGACATCTGGGGACACTGTTAGCCCAGTACTGTACCCATTTCGGGGGCAATGTTAACCCAGAAACACTTCTAGGGACATCTGGGGACACTGTTAACCCAATACTGTACCCATTCCGGGGGCAATGTTAACCCAGAAACACTTCTAGGGACATCTGGGGACACTGTTAACCCAGTACTGTACCCATTCCGTACGATTCCCGTACAATCAAATATTTATAAATACACGCAAGTCCATGCGTTCAGTATGTACTTAAACATTTCAATAGTAACATCCTTTCCGCCCCGGGAAAATATTTAAAAACAATTCGAAAAACGGGCTCGTGAAACTCACCTTAGCACATGCAAGCAGGTAACAACAATCATTATCAGTTAACACGTCCAATCTGTAATATGATCCATACGATCGTTATTATACAATTATAGTTTATATAATCTTTAACCGTGTTAACCAGTACATCTGGGGACACTGTTAACCCAGTGCTGTACCCATTCCGGGGGCAATGTTAACCCAGAAACACTTCTCCAGACTCAGATTGTGATATCGTTTAGAGTTCAATAGTCAAAATTACTACTAGTTTGTTTTCCCCGTTTTGCGTGCCTAGCACGGATATCCGATTTTACGTTTCAAAATGAGTTTGGTCACACACGACCCGAAAATAGTAGTTGACTGATAATTTAATTAAAGTTGTGAAATTAGAACTCGGTTTAAACGCCCCGATTGGCCGCGGGACCCGTTTCCGTCTTTAGTGCACCGGAAACTGTTTTATCGGATAAAATTACCCAAATCATCCGAATTATTTTTGGATGATTTATTTTTACTTGTTTAACTCAGTTATATGAAAATAGTTCATTTTTAGGGTTTTATACACCAGTCAGCTCGTTTAGGCGAGCTTTACCGGTTTACCGCGTTTTAAGCTTTAAAAGTTTGTTTTTATTTTCTTTTTAACACAAATAATTATCCGTTTAGTCTCGGATCTTGAAATTTTGCACAATTCACTGTTTGACAGTGGGGAATTTTATAAAAATATTTCCAGAATTAATTTTTATATTTAAAAATTTATTTATCTATTTTTAAACACCATTTAAACACTAAATATGTCGTAAATACCAAATGACCTTAGAAAAATCCCAAATTTTTCCTGGATGTCCCCTGCCATCCACATAGTCCCCTGTAATTTTTCCAGAACCAAAATCTTTTTTTACATGCCATTTTCACTAAAACCGAGCTAGAAAACCCTAGAACTCGTTTAACCAAAAAGCCTACTTAGACTTCTCCAACTGACCTAAAATTTTGTGTGTGACTTTTAAATTATATAAAAAGCTTATCTGAAATTTTACAGAATTTTTCATGATATTTAACTATTTTTCACCATTTTTAGCCAAAACCGAGCATTAAATTCACCAAATATTCATACTTTGTCCAAAAATTACCAAAAATTCACAGAACTCGTATTTTCATGTATTTAACACCTCTGTAAAATTTCATGACCTAACTCTAAACGCACCACAATCTGTCCCAAAACACTCATAACCGAACATAAACCGAATATACCTTTTGTTTTCCGCCACTACAAGCTACACACTCGTCTTTCCGCCTTATCTACCACTAAATACAGAACCTACAACCAACATAACACAATACCAAGCAAGTTACACTCACAATCAAGCCTCTTACACTATAGTTTCGGTTATTGTTTCAAAACTAAAGTTTAACCCGTAAAAATTCGTTTTTGGTTCGTTTAACTCCTTTCTTGGACCAAGATCCCTTGTATAACCCGTATACATCACTTGATCATGCAAGAATCGGTTTTCATCATTGAAACCTCATTTTCTTGCAAATAAACTCAAGAAACGAAGATGAACACGTAAATAACTCGGTTTTTACCTCTGTTTTCTTGCTAAAAACTCGGGTTTTTAGATTATCTTGTGGAGAGAATTGAAGAAGGAGATTGAATGCTTGTAAAAAAAAGAATAAAGGGCTTGGGGATATCCCCTTTGGTCTGATCGGTTTAGATAGGGGGTGGGGTGGGACCCACTTCTCTATTCTTAGCCACATGTTTGGATTTCAGAAATCCGGATAATGTTTTGGATAATCTGGTTCAGTTCGTTTTTCGGTTAAATGTCTAATTCGGCTTAAAACGAGGCTAAAACGGTCGTTTTCGGCTTAAAAATGAAATTTATATAAAACCGATTTAAAAACTTTAAAAACTTAAACCATGACATTTATTAACTTAAAACATCATATTATTAATTATTGCGCATCTTTTTCGGCTTGATTGATTGTCTCTTGCTCGGTTTGGTATTAAAGGTTTCATTTAACGTACCGACGTACAATTAAATCGAAAATTCTTTTTCTGTGCCGTACTTTACTTATCCCGAAGCATTAATGCTTCGTAAAATCACTAAATATTATAGATATCGTCTATAATTGAACCCTCGATTCGTTCGGGTTTTAATAACTATCGATCGATTAATCGCATATTCAATACGATGAATTATATATTCACGTACAATCAATACAGTGAACCATGTATTCTCGTATAATTACTATGGTAATTCATGTACCCGACATTAAATGTAACGAAACTATTGTCTACTGGTTAGGGCATATCTGGTTTCGTCGGAATCGTTACATTTATGGTCGGTAAACTAGTTAGAAACCCATACACTGACTTGAAAACCCATAGACTAATCCATGATCTTTATTAACTAAACTAATGATAATAAGATTTGTTTCAAATCTTTTTAATGATTAACAATTATATTCGCTTCCTATTTTAAAGGGATTCAAATCTTTTAAGAAAATATTAAAACTTCTAAGTTATCCAAGATTTGAAAAAATATTTCCCTAAATAATCATTAACAAATTTTAATCTAGATTTTGAACCAACATATGTATAATTTTCGATAAAAATGATGAACACGAAGAACATCATCGAAAATTTTAACAATTAAACATACAAAAAAAATTGGAATCGAAATCTTTAAACATGAAATTAACAGATTTCGAAAATATTAGAGTTTACTAAATATGAATTTTAGCGATTTTAAACAGTTTCATATATTGCTTTCGTAATAGAACATGATAAAAGAAACCGAAAAAATTAGGGTTTATCAAGTATTAGTCCATGTCTTCTGATTCAATTCCATATTTAGGGAAAACATGAAGAACTGATTAATCAACATCACTCTGATGCCACATGGTGATCAGTTCTTCATGTAAGTAATAGAAAACATGATAAATATTAAACCTATGAACCTGTTACAACATGGAGAGTAGTAACCGCAGCAGAGTATGAAGTCGTCGACATGCTTGTCATCTTGATCGAGTTCCCCTTTAGGATGTATAGTTAATGTTGGTTTTAGGGTTCTTGATAGGAACCCGTTTAGGAGAGAGGAGGCACACAAAATTTTATGTGTGTATGATTAGGTTATGATGTTAATATTAATCTCTCTATATATACACCCACACCCTTTATTAGTTAGTAAGGGTAATATGGCCCATAAACAATTACCAAACTAATATATGATAAGGTATAATAATATTTTGATCTAATACAATATAAATGATAATGATGGCCATATTAACAAATATATAATATATATTTATTCTTACATAAAGAAATGTATCTGGATGAAAAGTTGAAGAATACTCAACTTCAAGTTGAAAATGATTTTATAAAAAAATTAGTTTCAACTGGGAAAAAATTTGTGGAAAGTTGAACAAGATCAAAGAGGAAGTTAAGTACAAGGTTGTTCCTCCACCTTTCAATGACAATTACTCATTGAAGGTTGATAAGGAAAAGAAAAATTCATACCTTGATCAGTTTAGAGAAGTGTTTAAAGAAAAGGTAGATTTCGTTGAAAATTATAAGTTGGTAGAAGTTGATGACAAGGGTGAGTTTGTGATGAAAAAAGAAGTGAAAGATGAGAAGTTTATTGAGATTTCTGTTGGTGTGCAAGTGTCTGAAGATGATTTTGATGAAGAGTGTTTGAATAGTGATGACTTGAGTGATTCAAGTGACAAAAGTTCAAGCAATGAAAGCTTAAAGAAAGAAAAGAATGGCAAAAAGGAGCCAAAGAACAAGATCCCTTTGTTGCCAAAGATAACTCACAAGATAAGAAAGCATCATGAGCATATGTGAAGGGAACACCAATCTTTTGATATTTGTGGTGGTTCAAAATCAAAGAAAAACAATGAAATATTAGCTTACAAAGTGCCACAAAGAAGGGAAAATGTCAAAGTTTACAAGAAAATAGAAGAAACCAAGAAGAATGATGATCTTTTCATTCATGTTTACCATGTTTTCTCAAACCAAGAGTTATTTGATATTGGGGAAGTGGAAAGTATGGAAGAATATGAAAAAAGGCAATCAAGGTATAAAGGAAACATGGATGATGAACCAATCAATATGGAAAGGATAATATTTGTAATGAGTTCAGTGGAAAGACATGACATAAAAATTGAGGAATTTGTAGCTTTCTCAATTGACTATGATGGTCTCAAAACTCAAAGGATTATTGGAGTTAATCCCCCAAGAACAAATGAAAGATTCTAAAAGGGGAAGTCAAGTGAAAGATTCAAAGGAAAAGTGTAGTGCAAACATTGTAATGAATATGGACATCACACGGATTATTGCCATGAAAGATTTACTTTCAAACCAATTGATGTTCCAAATTCAACAAAGTTTGGACAAGACTTTTGTTTTTACAAAAAGAAGTATGATGAATATTTTGGCAAAGGTAAGAACTTATCTGATGATACTGTGAACAATGTTGAAGCCAAGAGTGAGAAGAGAAATGAAACAGTTGACAAGAAAGAGAAGAAGAATTTGAATGAACAAGAGAAGAAGAAGAAGAAGAAGAAGAAGAAGAAGAAGAAGAAGAAGGGTCCAATGATCAAACAACCTATTAGAGTTAAACCTGACAAGGCTGTTAAATCTGTGAAATCAGTTGACCATGAAAAGTCAACAGGATGTGGAGAGAAAGATAAAATGGAGGTTTTCAAGAGAAAGAAATCAAGAGAATTGAATGGTGATGAGAAATTTATGTTAAAGCATGGCTTTGAGCCACAAGGATTTCTATGGAAACCCAAAAGTTAAACTCTAGTGACAAAAGAAACACAAGTGACATATGAAACACTAGTAACAAATGTAAAGAGAGAGTTTGTGATTGAGGAATGCTATAGCATAGTTTCATATGTGAGAATACCATATGAAACTGGCTATGATACAGATGGTTCTGATGAATCTTGTGAAATTGTTTATGAGGACCCTAAACCCAATGCAACAATTGTTCATGTTGCTGATGATTTTCAAGCTAATAAAGCTTGTATTTCATAACTTAACTGATTATTTTACTTTGATTTGTGTAGGAACAATCCACACCAATCAATGATGTATGGTATATGGATAGTGGATGTTCCAGGTACATGACATGTTACAAGAAGTCACTGGTGTATTATGAGGGAAAGTTTGAAGAACCAGTTGCATTTGGGAGTGATGAGAATGGAGGGAAAATTGTGGGGAAAGGCAGTCTAACTAATGGAAAGGTTTCTTTTGACAATGTATTCTATGTGGAATGATTACGATATAACCTTTTGAGAATATCACCAAATTTGTGATAGAGGTTATAAGGTTGGTTTTGATGATTCTCACTATTTCATCCTCAAACCTGAATTTATAATTCCTCCTAATATGATTATGATGATGGCTCCTAGAAATGGGAACTTGTATGAACTAAGAATGAAAGATGAAATTTCTAGGGGTGGAACTTGTTTTGTGTCGGCCACTGAAAATGAAACAACATTGTGGCACAGAGCGCTTTGTCATGTTAATTTAAAGAACATGAACAAACTTGTTAAGGGTGAACATGTAATTGGTTTACCAACAAGGGAGTTTAAGCTAGATGACAAGTGCATTTCATGTCAAAAGAGAAAGAAGCACAAATCATCACACAAAGCAAAGCTTATAAACTGAACAGGTACTGGAAATGCTTCATATGGATCTTTTGGTCCTGTGAGTGTTCCTAGTATAGGGAAGAAAAGATACTGCTTGGTGATCATTGATGATTTTTCAAGATATACTTGAGTTTATTTTCTGAATTCCAAGGATGAAGCTTCTAAGTTAATTAAAGGATGTGTGATAAGGATTAAGAACCAGCTAGATGTGAGGGTGAAGGTAATGCGAAGTGACAATGGTACTGAGTTCAAGAATGGGGTGATGGTTGAATTCTGTCTTGCAAAAGGTATTCTTCAATAATCCAGTGCACCTAGAACTACTGAACAAAATGGGGTTGCAGAAAGAAGAAACAGAACACTCATTGAAGCTGTAAGAACTATGTTAGCAAATGCTTATCTGCATGTTACCTTTTGGGCAGAAGCTATCAATACTTCTTATTATGTTCATAATAGAGTTCTTCTCAACAAAAGTCAAGACAAAACTCCCTATGAGATTTTGTCCAAAAGAAAACCCTACATCAAGTTTCTCAAGCCTTTTGGATGCAAGGGCCCATTGATGAATACCAAAGACTATCTGAACAAGTTTCAATCAAAATCTTTAGATTGTTTCTTTGTTGGATAGTCCACACACTCAAAAGCCTATAGTATATGTGAAGATCATTTGAGTGTGATTGAATATTCTGATGTGGTTTTCAATGAAAACCAATTTAATACAGTATGGAGCATCCTGGCTGTTTGATCTTGAGCAGTTAATCAAGTCTTTCAAGATTTATCCTGAAGACTGTGATGAAACTTTGTATAGAACAAGTGTTCATGAAGAAATTCAGAAAAGAAGGTTGATTTGGACCAATTTTGGTCCAAGGTTGCTGACAGAAATGCTGAATACTTATTTGACAGGAATGCTTCGGATATTGAATCAGAAAATGAGCAAAATGACAATCTTGAGCAACCACCTGTTCAAGAAAGTCATGTCATGGATAATGTGAAAACTGACAATCAAAATGAACAAGAGAAAGTTGTCAATAATGAAGAGAAAACTGATGAAAAATAATCAAGAAGAAGCTGAAAGACAACCAAATTTTGAAACCTTGTTTCAAAATTTGAGCATTGGCAATGATATTGCTTCAAAATCGCAGCAGATTGATGATGAAGATGCGGAAATGAACATCAAAACATCTGATTTGGTCATTGAGGAAACCTGATATCAATGATACAAATCTTGATTCAAATTTTTCTGTAGATCAAGTTGTGAAACTTCCTTTGTTGAAAGAAATCATCCACCTGAAAAGATCATTGGAGATATTCATGAAAGATTTACCATAAGTGCATTTGAATCTGCAAACATTTGTCTGTACTCCTGCTACCTATCCAAAACTGAACCCAAGAACATAGTTCAAGCTTTAAAGGACAATAGTTAGGTGGAAGCAATGCAAGAGGAGTTGGCTCAATTCAAAAATCCTCAAGGGTGGGAACTTGTAGATAAGCCAAGAAATAAGTATGCTATTGGCACCAAATGGGTTTTCCGAAACAAAAGGGATGAGAGAAGAATTTTAATGAAGAATAAAGCAAGACTAGTTGCACTAGGATTTTTACAAGAAGAAGGAATTGATTTTGAGAAGTTTTTGCACCAGTGGCCAGGCTAGAAGCAATCAAAATCTTCTTAGCTTATGCTGCTTCAAAGAACATAAGAGTTTTCAACTAGATGTTATATCTGCTTTCTTGAATGGAAAAATTGAAGAGCTGATGTAGATGTCGTGCTCTAATCAAAAACAAGTATTTATGAAGCTTAAATACCTATAACTAGTATGGGTAAGTAAGGTCGTCTCCACAGGGAATCAGTGGAAAGTGCAAGTAAAGTTCATGGTTATTAATTAATTAATTAAGGTGGACAGACGATGTCAAGCGGTGTAGAAAAGATTATTATAATAACACACGATTACTTTTAAAGCTGTAAACATTTATGTGAGAAAGATTCACGTCAGGTTCAGGTAAAGTGATAATCGACTAATCACATATTCTTTAAGATTAATTGCGCAGTAATTACTAAACCTAACAGTTGGGTTGTGAGGATAAACGATACCCTAACCGAATTGTTGACACAACTGAACCCCGGTTTACCCAATTACCAGTTTAATGTATGAAAATCAATTGTAAGCAATGACTAACGATTATTGGTTCAATGACATAAGTGCAAACCCTACATGTGATGAACACAACCAGAAAAGTGATGCAAAGTTTGATAATCGAAAACATAAACTTTTTAAACAACCAATTCTAATGTAAAACAAGATTAAAACATTAATCAAGTTCATACTCATTCAAAACGTAGAATCTGATCAAAGTTAGTTTACACAAAACCCTAACCTAAAGTGAACACAATGGTTTAGCCTTGCCTCATGGAGATAGCAGCTTCAAATCTTGATTCGGTTGAAGGAAACATGATTAGAGAGGTGATTGGGATGATTAGGGAAGTCCAAAATTAGCCTTAGAAACCCCAAAAATGGCTAGGAAAATGTCTCCCTCAAAACCCTAAAACATATGGCTTTTATAGTGAAATTTTCGGGCTTTTTCGCATCAGGCCGTCACTTGGCGTATGATACGCCAAGTCTGCCGTACGGTACGCTAACTAGGACAAGCCATACTCCAAAATTTCCGCCATACGCTGATTTTGGCGTATGGTACGCCAACTCTGATTTTACCAAATTTCATCTATCTCCCTTGTATTGCACTCACGTTCATTCGGCTACATCTAAAAGCTTCGGAAACACATAGTTAAGCTCCTGATTAAATCCTTTAGGCTCCAAGCACCTACACTCATAAAATCAATCAAAGTAACCGTGTTCGATACATATAAATAAGTAAAACACACAATATTAAACACTATAAACACATTCTTTTACTCACACATCAAGAGGATGTGTATGTCACTCAACCTCCAGCTTTTGAGGATCTCTAAGTTTCCAAATAGAGTCTATAAGGTTTTTAGGATCTTGGTATGATGAGTTATCAAATCACGCGATTGTTAATGGCTTTTAAAGGGGAGCAATTGACAAAAGCTCTTCTACAAGAAAAAATGAGGAGATTACTCCTGCTTCAAGTTTATGTTGATGATATCATCTTTGGAAACACAAATGAACAGATGTGTTTGGAGTTTGAGGAAGTTATGAAGTCAAAATATTGCATGAGCTCAATGGGAGAAATTAATTTCTTTTTTGGTTTGCATGTTCAGCAAAAGAAGTATTGAATATTCATTTGTCAGTCAAAGTATGTGCAAGACATCTTGAACAAGTTCAAATGTCAAGACTTGAAGACTGCTTCTACTCCAATGGACACCCATGAGAAGATGATAGCTGATGAAAAGGGGGAGCCTGTTGATGAACATGAATACGGAGCCAAAATTGGATCATTGATGTACCTGACTGCTTCAAGACCAGACATTATGTTTGTTTGTTTTTTGTGTGTGCAAGATTCCAATCAAGTCCAAAAGTGTCTCACATGACTGCTGTCAAGAGGATTTTTAGATATTTGAAATGAAAACTTGATTTAGGGATATGGTATCCAAAGAACCATGCCCTAGATCTAATTAACTACACTGATAGTGACTATGATGGCTGCAAGATGAGTAGGAAGTCCACATCAGGATGATGTCAATTCTTGGGAGACAGGCTAATGTCATGGCAATACAAGAAGCAAACTACTTTGTCAATCTCAACTACAGAAGCTGAGTACATTGCTACATCTGCCTACTGTGCACAAGTCCTTTGGATTCAGAATCAACTGTTGGACTATGGTTTGAATTACTTGAACACTCCTATCTTTATTGACAATACCGCTGCTTTGTTCATTGTTAAGAACCCTGTCCAACACTCCAAGACCAAGCACATTGAAATCAAACATCATTTCATTAGAGACTGTAATGAAAAAGGTTTAATAGAAATGAAAAGAGTTGACACTAGTGACAACTTAGCTGATTTATTCACCAAGCCACTAGACAGAACTAGATTTCACTTTCTTTTGAAAGCATTAGGAATGATCAAATCTGATGAAGTCTGATTGATGATGTGTGCTTCTTGTGCTAACCGTCTATCTTTATAAAGGTCATGATGAGCGATTTTTATTTAATGTATGAATCTGTGTCTATGATTAACTTTTATGTGCTTTGAATGAACATTTGTGTGAATTAGGTGTCTATGATGCTTAGGTTTAAAATTCAATGAATGTGTGTGATATCAGGATAAGTGTGTCTGAATATGATTTAAAATGATAAATCTTTGTGCTTATCTGATATTTCTGAATATGTGCATAATTAGATGATGTGTGTAGACAGATGAGGGTTTGCATAATCAGTCTTGAATGTACATTATGTTAAATCTGTTTGTGTTAATTCATGTCATTCATGTTATGATTGTTCTTGAATATGTTACTCATTGCTTGTGTCAAAGTATATCTTTGTGTTAAAATTGCATGCTTAAAGGAATGTTGTTGGGATGAGAAAATGGATTAAGGAAGATTGAAATCTTCTCAACCTACCTGATAATGGCTAAGTATGGACATCGGGCACACTTGGATATCCGAGCAAGCTTTTACTTAAGCCTAGCAAGGTATTTTGCCTTCCGGGCAAAGTTATCTTCTTGAAGTCTTCTTTAGCGTCAATCCGAGAAAAGTTCACTATGTCTAGCAATGTTGTTCTTCAAATCCAAGCAATGTTTGCTTCCGAGTAAGGTCTTGGCTAACCAAGCTTTTGAAGCCAAGGTTATTCATTAATAAACAGTGGTCCGAGTATGTTTGAAGAAAGTTGATCAAGAAAAATTCTAAGAATTTTCTCTAGCAAGGTTTAACTCCGAGCAAGCTATAGTGCTACCAGCACAAGTCAAACAGTGTTACAAGCACACTTTGATTTGCTCAATAAGTTATCCATTAACAAAGAGTTGAAGGGATTCATGAAGAACAGTTTGCTCGTAAGACCAAACCGGGCAAAGTTTGCTATGGTCAAGAAGATTGAAGTCTGCTAGGTGAATATTTTCTAAGGAAAATATTCTAAGTGAAGTCTACCCGGAGAACTGTTCCCCAGGACACTTTGGTTACCAGGTATGCCCCAAGAAGACAAAAGCTTCAATAGCTTACTCGAATACCTGTTTTACACTTAGTATATTTTGTAATATCTTTTTCTGATTATGTATCAATCATTAGGGTATCTAGAATGAATGACAGCTGTAAGGAGGAAGGCCTATATATAGAATGATCTAGGACATGCCTCCTAATGATAACGAAAACACGAATGATAGTCTAAACATCCTGAAATATTCCTTACATTGAGTGTGACGGCTGATCTTGATGGACAAACATTCCTTTCATAAACCCTAATCGATTTGCATTTGTATGAACCTTTCGATAAATGGAAATCTTTTGAGTTAATGTTTGTGTGTGTTACATTAGCATTTATTGTGCAACAGATAGTGTGTTAGTAGTTCTGCTGTTAACATACTACTGTTCTTTCCTTATATAGTAGTAGGTCGTTAACCTTCTTGTCAACACTTTATAGTGTGGGTTGCGACATAATCTTGAGTGATATATCCTAGTGAGATAGGACCGACAAATGGTATCAGAGCTCAGTTGCTACTATTAAGGTTAAGAACTGTTGCAGATCTGAAGAAGAAGAAGAAGAAGAAGAAGAATGATGTAAGCAGAACACTGTTTCATTGAAATCTGACATCAGCAACTCTGTTCTTCCAGATCTACAATATTTGGGTGTTTTCTTTCTCTCTTCTAAATTAAAGTTTTAATTTTTACTTAAGATCTTTCTCCAATCTGGCCAGATTCATCAGATCTGAAGATTTTATCTACAGATCTAAT
Organism: Bidens hawaiensis; assembly: GCF_021521415.1. NCBI lineage: Eukaryota > Viridiplantae > Streptophyta > Magnoliopsida > Asterales > Asteraceae > Bidens > Bidens hawaiensis. The sequence goes on along the minus strand of NW_027494695.1, from coordinate 272,212 downwards.
TGTTTCTAAAGAAATTTTATAATTTGTTTAAATTTATCAACTGTTTGTCTCTGTTTTATCATAACATTTTAAACTCTCAAAATTTCTTGTTACGTTGATAGGACTGGTAGATCCCTTCAATCAGGTCCTAATGAAAGAATTGGGTTCGACAAGTCAAAGGCCATTTGTTATAACTGCCAACAACCTGGACATTTTGCCAGAGAATGCAACCTGCCAAGACAGTTTAACAACAATCAAGGTCAGCAATTTCAACCAAGAAATCAGAACCAATTTCATAATCAGTACCAACAAGGTTAGGCAAGAAAATTCAACAATAACCCCAACTTCAACAACTATCAACCTCCACAACAGAACAATCAACAAGTTATACCTCAGATGCAGAACTACCAGAGAAACAACAATCAGAATCCTCTAGTTGGTTCTAACAAAACCAACAAAAACAATCAGAACCAACCTAGAAACCAAGGAAATGTGGCACTTGTTGTTCAACAAGAAGGTGGTTTTGATTGGAGTGATCATGTTGATGATATAAGCAAAGCTAATGTTGCATTTATGGCTAAAGTTGAAAATGAAGCTGGAGCATCTTCTTCACAGGTACACTCACACTTAATATCTGAATTGCTTGAAACCATTGATTCCTTGAATGTGAAATTAGGAAAGCTTGATAGTGAATGCTTCAGAAAACAAAGTATGTTGAATATGTATCAAGCAAGTGAGATTACTTATGAAGAAAGAATTAAAATCCTTGAACAAGATTGTATGAACAGTTACAGAAGTCAGTCAAGATATGTGACTGAGATTGAAGGTTTAAAGAAGATGATAGTAGAAGAACCTAGTGTCAACTGGAAATATTTGTGGCATTCTGAACAAGATAAAAGAGGACGATAAGTATAAGGTTGTGCCTCCACCATTCAATGACAACTATTCTTTAAAAGTTGACAAAGAAAAAAGGGAAGCATACCTTAATCAGTTCAAAAATATCTTTCAAGACAAAGAAGAATTTATTGCTAATTACAAGAGGGTTGAAGTTAGTGAAGATGGAGAGTTTGTTGCAAAAGAAGAGGTGAAAGATGAGAAATCTGTTGGAATTCAAGTATCTGAGGATGACTTTGATGATGAATGTTTGAATGTGGATGCTTTGGTTGATACAAGTGATAAAAGCTCGATTGATGAAGATGTGAAGAACAAAAGAAATGGAAAACCAAACTCAATTGACCAACTTCTATTGCTGCCACCTACTACTCCAAAGATGAACATGCATCATGAGGAAATGAGAAGGGAACATGTGTCTTTTGACATATGTGAAGGTTCTAAAAGAACAAAGGTGACTTATAATTCTGTAAAGCCACCTAGCAAAGAAATTTTGAGAAAGATCAAGATAAATGACAAAAAGAAGCCTAAAGAAAAATTCGAAAGTGATCAATTCATTCCAGTATACCCTGTTTTCTCTAGTCAAGAATTATTTGACATTGGTGAAGTTGAAACTATGGAAGAGTATGAGAGAAGGCAGTCAAGGCATAAAGGAACTCTGGATGATGAGCCAATGAGATTGGAAAAGATCAAATTTGTTAAAAGTAAAGTGGAGAGGCAAGACATTAAGATTGAAGAATTTGTGCCTTTCTCCATAAATTTTGATGGGCTTAAAACTCAGAAACACTTGGAATTGAACCACCTAGACCAACTGAGAGATTTGAGAAGGGAAAAGCTCATGAAAGTTTCAAAGGAAAAGTATGGTGCAAAAAGTGTGATGAATATGGTCACCATACGAATTCCTGTCATGAGAGGTTCACTTTCAAACCCTTTTATGTACCCAATGGAACCAAGTTTGGGCAAGATTTTAGTCTATATAAAAAGAAGTATGATGAATACTTAAGCAAAGGGAAGAAGTGTGAGAAAGTAGAAGAGAAATGTGAAAGTTCAAAATATGTGAAGATTGAAAAGGTTATTGTGGTTGTAAAAGAAAATTTTAGAATGACTACAGTACAACATGTAGAAAGAACAAAATCCTAAAACAAATCTGAAGTGGGTATGAAGAAAACTACACAACCTATCAGAATTGTTCCAAAGGGTGATTCAAGATGAGTAAAGTCTGATGATTCAGAAAATTCACCAAAAGGTGGAAAGAAAACTGTTTAGGGAGTGTTCTCTAAGAAAAAGGTTGTTGGAATCGATCTGCCCAAGACACGTATTTAAGTTGATGTGGCTAGTACGTTATGATCCAAGTCGGGTCATACCCAATAACAAGCTAGGCAAACACTATGATATTTATTATTAAATATGATCTAGTTAATAAATATCAAACCCTTATATATTTGGAAAAATGGTTTTCTGAATATTTGCACTTGTGTGCAATATAAATTATATGGATAATTTATGTTTGGGAAATGTTATTTAAATTTGTTAAATAACAAATTTTGCATGTTACTTGTTTTATGAAATGTTACATCTATTATGTAGCATAAACATATTATAAGTAAATAATAATAATTTGGTTTAAAGTTTTGGGAGGGAAAACCCCAAAAGGACCGGCCCCTTTTTTTCCTATCTCTCTCTCTCTCTTGTTGCCTCTTTATTATCAAGCATGCAATACTTTGATTGGGTCAGAGTGTTGGACACACATAACAACTCTTACACTTTCTCTCACACACACAAGAACTCTCTCTTCTCTCCTTCTCTCGGCCGAAAAAGAGGAAGAACAAGGGAGGCTTTGCAAAGTGTAAATCCTAGCATCTTTTGGTGTTTGTTGGATAGCTTGTACGGGTATACTAGCTTGAGGTTTCCTCTTTTGGAGACTTGCCATTCTCAACATCATCTTCTTCAATTTCTGGAAATTTGAAGGTATGTAATCTAACACCCTATGGTAGTTTTGATAGCATGGTTAATCGTATTTGGATCCTGGATTGGGTTTAACAAAAAACGGGTTTTATGTATATTTGATAAACAAGATTTAAAACTTATTTTTCGCTGTGTTTTACATATAAAAGGGTTTATATGGACTTTGATAATCTTGTAAAAACCCAACAATGGCATCAAGAGCCGCTTATACGATTACATGCTTCATAAACGGGATCTAAAGTATTCGAGTTTCATGGTATTCTTTACCATATTGGCTAAAAACTTTAGGCATATTGGTTGCCCCTTGGTTTTTCAAGATTGTACCACACATGCATGTGGAAATATGGAAAAATTATGTTATTTGGATGACAAATTTTGTTTGGACAGAATCTGGGTTTCCAGCTCTGGCCGAAAACTCTTCGTTGGAAACCAAGGTTTTCGGTCTAGCCGAAAACACCAGATGACCCATTTTCGGTTGGCCGAGAACTCATGGTTGTGAACCATAGTTCTCAGTTGGCCGAAAACAAGTTTCTCAGTTGGACCAAGAATTCATGGTTGTGAACCATAGTTCTCGGTCTTGGCCGAGAACTCCAATTTCTGAACGAAATCTTCGGGCCGAAAACTCTGAAGCTTTAGCCTTCTGTCCGAAAACTCTCTTCCTGGCCGAGAACTGATGGGTCTAAGGGGAACCATTTTGGTCAAAGGTTGACCTGTTTTTTGGATGTCCATAACCTAGCCATGATCTTGTGTATATTGAAGTGATGTGTTGTGATTTATTCAATTTGATTGTAATATTCTTTTATTCGTTTTTGTAATCTATTTATTTATTTCAAATTGGTTTGTAATAATAAGTAGAAATACTTCTTTTACTAGAAAAATGTAGTAGGATATATTTTGTAAAAGAAGATGCAACTACATTACCATTTGGTTTTGGGCCTTAATGGACCTAATAGTCCACTATGGGATTTTACCCCAATGGCCCAACCCCAAAAGAGGCCCAAAGAAGAAAGAAGCTAAAGTTGGAGCCCAAATGGAAGCCCAAATAAAGAGAAATGATCACAACAAGAGGTGGACACTTGAAGCATATGGATGCAGAATCAAGTGGGAGTTCACCTTGTGTCATACTCGTCCCTTAGGAGAGACCTTATGACACACTTGTTTCGGTCAACAAGTGTTGTCAATTTAGGTGGCTATGGTTATGGACTTGTGGTTATTATTTATGCTTGTGTGGTTGATTTATGTTTTTGTTTTATCATATTTGGATATGGTTGTTAACATATTAAAATCATCAACTTGCATAAAATTGATTCCTTTGAAATTATTAAGTAATAAAATTGGTTTTATTAACAATTAATGATTTCATAATAAAATGGGTTTTTTTAAAAAGAATTGTGAAAATTGGTTTTCAACAAAGTACCATACATTTAAATGCATGCAAATGGAAGGTACATAAAATAGTTTTCCAATTTAGAATTTTGAAAAATTAAATCCCTTTTAAAACAAGTTAAACACCATCCTTTTATACGACACTCGAATCACTTGTGAACTTGATGTGGGATAACGGTCACCTAACCGCGTTAAGGAAACTTGTGAGTTTGAGGTGGATTTACAGTATTTGTGGGATAAAGTTCACCTAACCACTTGTATATACAAATTCACACGTGTGTGTAAGTAGGACGACTTGATTTGGAAACCATGTGAATAAGGTCACCGAAGCATGGCGTACAAAGGTGTTGATGGGATTAAACATGCCAACTAAACATATGATGTTTACCCGATCCCATAAAGCTAGAAGTTGCAAAGGGTTGAAATTGTCAAACGTTGACTACCTTGTTAATTTGAATAGTAGGATGAAGGTCACCTGACTACTATTTGAATGAAACGGTGGGTTCTAGATTTTAATCATTAATTGTCTTGGAGACATTAAAGGGTATTGACGATAAAAATTTATTAATGATATAGAAAATACTAAAATTGAGCTTTGTTTAATTTATAGATGGCCGTAAACAACAACGCCCCGAACGCAATTATACCACATGTGCATAATCTATCACTGAGATCCATTCTGGATAAGGATCGTCTAAATTAAAATAATTTTATGGATTGGTATCGAAACTTGAGAATTGTTCTCAAGAAAGAAAAGAAATCATATATTTTGGATGATCCTATTCCTGATGAACCTGATGTTAATGACTTGGATGCCTACAATGATTGGTTGAAATACACCGAGGATTCGGTGAAATTGATCACACAGCTTAAGGAAATGTTCCTTACTCAAGCTAGGGTGGAACGCTTCGAAACGGTTCGAGCGTTTCATGCATGTCGTATGGAAGAAAGCCAATATGTCTCATCTTATGTTCTTAAGATGAAAAGCCACATTGATCGGCTTGAACGGCTTAACTATCCCGTCTCAAAAGAGTTAGCCACAAATATGATCCTTAATGGCTTAACTAAAAGGTTTGAGACATTCTTTATGAATTATAACATGAACGGATGGCACAAGAGTATTGGTGAGCTTCACGCAATGCTCAAAATAGCCGAAGCCGGAATGGGTAAAAGGGTTTTACCCGTTCTTACGATCAATGAATGTGGCTTGAAGAAGAGGCGTCATCCAGAACCCAAGGCAGAGGTTGCTAGTGGTAAGGGGAAAGTCAAGGGAAGGTTCAAGGGAAAGGCAAAAGTGGAACCAAAACCAAAGAAGCTAAAGGTTAGCTCTGAGGATCCATGCTTTGGTTGTGGTGAGATAGGCCATTGGATGAGAAATTATCCAACCTACCTCAAGGAGTTGAAAGATAAGAGAGATGCGGGGCAAACCTCATGTACAACTTTCATTATCCATATTGATCTTAATATTATTTCTTCTAACACATGGGTATTGGATACCGGATGTGGAACTCATATATGCAATTCATTGCAGGAGTTCAAAAGAAGAAATGATTACAGGAAAGGAGATATAAGTCTCTTCATGGGCAATGGAACAAAGTTTGACGTCCAAGCCCGAGGAGATTATGTTTTGAAGCTTCCAAATGGTTTGGAAGTTATTTTGAAAAACATTTTGTATTCTCGTAGTTTGACTAGGAATATTATCTCTGTTTCTTTGTTAAGACAATTTAGTTATGATTTAAAGTTTGTAAACGATGGTATTTATGTTTTCATGAATGATGCCTTTTATTTTTAAATCAATGCCGTCTAATGGCATTTATGAATTAGTTCATGATAATATATCCTTTAATAACTCATTGTACCAATCTAGCACCAAAAGACTCAAATTGGATTTGAGTGAGACTTTTCTTTGGCATTGTCGCCTTGGTCACATAAACAAGGATCGCATTCATACACTTTGGAAAGATGACCAAGGAGTGGAACTAATGAAAGGGCAAAAGACTTATTAGGTATCATACATTCGGATGTATGTGGTCCTTTTAAGACAATGATAAGGAATGGTGAAAGATACTTCATTACCTTTACCGACGATTATAGTCGATATGGGTATGTGTTCTTGTTAAGACACAAAGATGAAGCCTTTGAAATGTTCAAAGTATTCCAAACTGAAGTACAAAATCAACTCAATAAATCAATCAAAGTACTTCGTTCTGATAGAGGAGGTGAATACCTCAATGATACGTTTCTAGATCATCTTAGGAGTTGTGGGATTGTCTCACAACTTACTACACCCGGAACACCAAACCACAACATAATGGTGTGTCTGAATAAAGGAATCGAACTCTGTTGGATATGGTTCGATCAACGATGGCTAGAAGCACATTACATCTATTATGTTGGGGTTTCGCATTGATCTCTGCGGCCCATATTCTAAATATGGCACCAACCAAGAAAGTGGAAAAGACACCTTTTTAAATATGGCATGGAAGGGTTCCATCAGTATCTTATTTAAAGGTATGGGATTGTGAGGCTTATGTCAAGAACAACACCCAAAACAAACTGGAAAGCCGATCCACTAAGTGTATTTTTGTAGGATATCCCAAAGATTCCATGGGATATTATTTCTACAATCCAAACGAGCAAAAGGTATTTGTTGCTCGAAAGGCTGAGTTCTTAGAAAGAAAGTTCCTTATGGAAGGAACTGAAAGAACTGTGGAACTCGAGGTGGATAGAGAACCACAAGACGATACACGTTAGGTTGACACTAGCAATCAACAAGAGGTTGTTGAGAATGATAAAATGGTTGATCAAAACACAAGAAACGTTTGCAAATCTAGTAGAATTAGCACCCCACCTGAAAGATATGGATTTTTCATGGATGGATGATATGTGGTAGATTCGAATGAACCCACCACATACCGAGATGCAATGTTACAATCTGATTGTGATAAATGGCTTGAATCCATGAACGTTGAGATGAAATCCATGCATGACAACCAAGTATGGGACTTGGTTGCACCACCTCTTAATTCCAAATCGGTTGGAAGTAAGTGGGTCTTCAAGAAGAAAACCGATATGCATGGAAACTTGGATACTTATAAAGCTAGACTTGTAGCGAAAGGTTTCACTCAAACTCAAGGGGTTGATTATGATGAAACTTTTTCGCCTGTTGTGATGCTAAAGTCTATTAGGATATTGTTTGCCGTAGCCGCATATTATGACTATGAGATATGGTAAATGGATGTCAAAACTGCTTTTTTAAATGGGCATCTTGAGGAAGATGTCTATATGGTTCAGCCTGAAGGTTTGTAGATCCATAACATCCTAATAAAGTATGTAAGTTAAAAAAGTCAATCTATGGATTGAAACAAGCATCTAGAAGTTGGAATCACTGTTTTGATGATGAAATTAAGAAATTTGGTTTCATCAAGAACGCTAATGAAGCTTGTGTGTATAAGAAATCTAGTGGGAGCATCATCACCTTTCTGTTATTATATGTCGATGACATACTACTATTTGGAAATGACATTCCAACCTTGGAAGGTGTAAAACCCTGGCTTGGAAGTTGTTTTTCCATTAAGGATCTTGGTGAAGCCGCCTATATTCTGGGAATAAGGATCTATAGGGATAGATTAAGGCGGTTGATAGGTTTAATTTAAAGTGCATACATTGACAAAATCTTGAAAAGGTTCAAGATGGACAACTCTAAGAAAGGTTTGGTACCTATTCAAAGAGGAACAATATTGAGTACATCTCAATGTCCAAGCTCAAAGGATGAGCAAGGCAGAAAGCATGGAATCCCATATGCATCTGCTAGAGGTTCCATCATGTATGCCATGAAAAGCACTAAACCGGATGTGTCATGCGCTTTGAGCATGACAAGTAGATACCAACAAAAATCCGGGAACTAGCCATTGGATGGCGGTTAAGAGCGTATTGAAATACCTTAGGAGGACTAACGATATGTTTCTAATATATGGCTCTGGTGAAGAGGTACTCGTTGTAAAGGGTTACACGGATGCGAGTTTCCAAACTGATCGAGATGATTCTCGATCACAATCGAGATATGTTTTCGTTCTAAATGGTGGGGCTGTCTCTTTGAAAAGCGCAAAACAAGATGTGGTGGTGATGTCCACCACTGAATCTGAATACATCGCTGCCTCATTGGCAGCTCAAGAAGCTGCATGGATTAGAAAGTCCGTGGCCGATCTAGGGGTAGTTCGTACCATTTAGGACCCTCTAGAAATCTTTTGTGACAACGAGGGTGCGATTGCTCAAATCAAGGAGCCCTGTGCACATCAAAAGACAATGCACATTGAGCGGAGATTCAACTACATAAGGGATGAAGTTGAAATGGGAAAGATATGTATTCGCAAAGTTCATACTGATCAAAACATTGCGGATCCACTCACGAAGCTCCTAGAAAGGCTAAAACATGAAGGTCATACTTGTGTCTTAGGACTTCGATATTCTAGTGATTGGATTTGATCAAATTTTTGTATTTGGATATCGGAACAATTATTATTTTGACTCAATCATATGATTATGGTTTATGATTATGCTTTTGAGTTACGTTCCATTTTAGCATGTTTAAATCCATGAACAATTTAATTATTCTAAATGTCCGTAGTCGATCATATTTGTGGTAACAAATATGGAGGTAAGTCTATTATGAACTTGGATTGGTAGATATTCGTTAGGTATGAATATTGCAAGGGTTTGCTGCCAAGGTTCATAGATATTTATGGGATAAATATTAGACTGACCCGCCCTCAAATTTTACTACATGGAATCCTTGTGATTTGTGGTCATAAGTAAATTTGAGTAAAGGTGAACATCATAGTATCCTCCGACCTGAGATACATATTGGATCTTGATATTCACTGACTATTATGCTTTGACTTAGTTCTTCGCTGCTCTGAAATATGCCAGTACATAACGCTAAGCTCAAGTATAGTACAAGGTGATAGTGAGAGATGTATGTAGTCAATACGGGATTTGTCCCTCTTATTCGTTGAGAGTTAAATGTCTAAGGCATGATAAGTTAAATCAACAGAGAATGAGCACTCTGTGTCTCTGGATATAACATGACATTTGTGGCAAAAGGATAAATGATAGTTTCACCTAAATCCAAGTAAGGGACTTGAAGGGGATGATGTTATTGAATGGCACTTCGTCATGTGTATTAGGGGTAGTAAACCGTTGTTAGGTGGTATTTGCTGCTTACATTAATATTTTATATATCTTGTGCAAGTGGGAGATTGTTGGAATCGATCTGCCCAAGACACATATTTAAGTTGATGTGGCTAGTACGTTATGATCCAAGTCGGGTCATACCCAATAACAAGCTAGACAAACACTATGATATTTATTATTAGATATGATCTAGTTAATAAATATCAAACACTTATAATAATTGGAAAAATGATTTTCTAAATATTTGCACTTGTGTGATATATAAATTATATGGATAATTATGTTTGAGAGATGTTATTTAAACTGGTTTAATAACAAATTTTGCATGTTACTTGTTATATGAAATGGTACATCTATTATGTAACATAAACATATTTTAAGTAAATAATAATAATTTGGTTTAAAGTTTTGGGAGGAAAAACCCCAAAAGGGCCGGCCCCTTTTTCCTCTCTCTCTCTCTCTCTCTCTTTGCCTCTTTATTATCAAGCATGCAATAACTTTGATTGGGTCAGAGTGTTGGGCACACATAACAACTCTTACAATTTCTCTCACACACACAAGAACTCTCTCCTCACTACTTCTCTTGGCCGAACAAGAGGAAGAACAACGGAAGCTTTGCAAAGTGTAAATCCTAGCAACTCTTGGTGTTTGTTGGATAGCTTGTACGGGTATACTAGCTTGAGGTTTTCCTCTTTTGGAGACTTGCCATTCTCAACATCATCTTCTTCAATTTCTGGAAATTTAAAGGTATGTAATCTAACACCCTATGGTTGTTTTGATAGCATGGTTAATCGTATTTGGATCCTGGATTGGGTTTAACATAAAACGGGTTTTATGTATATTTGATAAACAAGATATAAAACTTATTTTCTGCTGTGTTTTACATATAAAAGGGTTTATATGGACTTCGATAATCATGTAAAAACCCAACAAAGGAAAAAGAGCTAAATGGTGATGAGAAGTTTCTTATGAGACATGGATTTGAACCACATGGTTTCTTATGGAAGCCAAGGTGTGTTGATCAAGTCTCTAGCATAAAAGATGTGAGACATGCATCAAATGAAAAGGATTATGTGGTTTAAGAATGCAAAAGCATAATTCCTTATGTGAAAATTCCAAGCCCAACTGATAGTGGCTATGAAACTGATGAATCTGATGTTTGTGAAGTAGTTTATGAAGATCCTAAGCCTATTTCCAATTCACATGCACCAATTTTCCATGTCACTGATGATCTGCAAGTTGATTCAGCTTGCATTTCATTGCCAAACTGATCATTTTTCTTTGATATGTGCAGTAACAGTCCACACCAAACAATGAAGTGTGGTATATGGACAGTGGATGTTCCAGGCACATGACATGTGAAAAGAGATCACTGGTGAACTATGAAGAGAAGTTTGAAGGCCCAGTTGCATTTGGGAGTGATGAGAATGGTGGAAAATTGTTGGGAAAGGCATTCTAACCAATGGCAAAGTGTTATTTGATAATGTGTTTTATGTTGAAGGATTACAATATAACCTTTTGAACATTTCTCAAATGTGTGATAAAGGTTATAAAGTTGGTTTTGATGATTCACACGGTTTCATCCTCAAACCTGAATTTGTAATTCCTCCTGACATGATTATGATGATGGCTCCAAGGAATGGCAATCTGTATGAACTGAACATTGAAGAAGTTTTTTCTAGAGGAGGTACCTGTTTTGTTTCAAAAGACACTGAAAATGAATCCAAATTGTGGCACAGAAAGCTTTGTCATATCAACCTAAAGAACATGAACAGACTTGTGAAGGGTGAGCATGTAATTGGTTTACCCACAAGAGAGTTCAAACTAGAAGACAAATGCATTTCTTGTCAGAAGGGAAAGAAGCACAAGTTATCTCACAAAACAGAGCTCATAAACTCAATTGATCAAGTGCTTGAAATGCTTCATATGGAACTTTTTGGTCCTGTGATTGTACCAAGCATTGGTAAAAAGAGATATTTTCTAGTGATTATAGATGATTTTTCAAGATTTACTTGGGTTTTTTTCCTAAGTACCAAAGATGAAGCTGCTGAGTTGATTAAGAGTTGTGTAACAAGGGTTGAGAACCAATTGGATGCAAGGGTGAAGGTTATGAGAAGTAATAATGGGACTGAGTTCAATAATGGGGTAATGGGTGAATTCATCAATGAAAAAGGAATTATACAACAATTCTCTGCTCCTAGAACTCCTGAACAAAATGGATTTGCAGAAAGAAGAAATAGAACACTCATTGAAGATGCAAGAACCATGTTAGCATATGCTTTTTTGCCTGTAACCTTTTGGGCAGAAGCAATCAACACTGCTTGCTATGTTCAGGACAAAGTCCTTCTCAACAAAAGTCAAGATAAAACTCCTTATGAGATTTTGTTTAAAAGAAAGCCCTACATCAAGTTTCTTAAGCCCTTTGGCTGTAAATGCTCTTTTTTAAACACAAAGGATTATCTCAACAAGTTTCAGTCCAAATCTCTGGATTGTTTCTTTGTTGGCTATTCAACACACTCAAAGGCCTATAGAGTCTATGTGAGAGACCATTTGAGTGTGATTGAATCATCTGATATTGTCTTTAATGAAAGTCAGTTTAATACAATAGATGGAGCAGCATGGTTGTTTGATCTTAAGAAGTTAATCAAGTCCTTCAAGATTTATCCTGTGGACTTTGATGAAACTTTGTATAAGACTAGTGTGGTTTTAGAAGAATCTTCAAAGAAAATTGATTTGGACAAGTTGTGGTCCAAGGTTGCTAGAAAAAGACCTGAATACAAATTCATAAAGCATCCTTCAACTGCTGAAAATGAACAAGATCCAGATCAAGTTCAAGAACAAGATCAAGAACAAGCTAATCAAGACAATCAAGAGAACCAAGATGATCATTTCTTGAATGAGGTAGATCCTAGCAACCAAGGTGATACTGAAGAAGCAAGAAGAATTGAAAGATTTGAAGACTTATTTCAAAATTTGAATATTGGAAACAATGGTGCATCTACCTCACAACAGAACAATGAAGAAGCACCAGAGTTTCATGATGCAACAACTGATTTGATCATTGATGAACCTGATCTCAATGACACAAATCTTGATACTACTGTAACTACTGATGTGATTATTCAATCCTCTTATGTTGAAAAGAATCATCCTCCTGAGAATATCATTGGAAACATCAATAATAGAGTAACAAGAAGTGCTTCTGAATCTGCAAACATTAGTTTGTACTCCTGCTTTCTATCCCAAATAGAACCTAAGAACATTGTTCAAGCATTGAAAGACAACAGTTAGGTAGAAGCTATGCAAGAGGAGTTGGCTCAATTCAGAGATCTGCAAGTGTGGGAACTTGTAGACAACCCAAGAAACAGATATGCCCTAATGGGTTTTCAGGAAAAAAATAGATGAAAGAGGAATTGTGATTAAGAACAAAGCAAGACTTGTTGCATTGGGATGCCTACAAGAAGGGATTGACTTTGAGGAAGTCTTTGCACCAGTTGCAAGACTTGAAGCTATATGAATTTTCTTGGCTTATGCTGCCTCAAAGGATATAAGGGTATTCCAACTGGATGTCAAATCTGCATTTTTGAATCGAAAAATAGAAGAGGAGGTGTATGTAACTCAACCACCAGGATCTTAGGACCCTGATTATCCTAACAGAGTGTATAAGTTAAACAAAGCTTTGTATGGACTATATCAAGCTCCAAGAGCTTGGTATGATGAGTTATCTAGACATCTGCTTGAAAATGGTTTCCAAAGGGGAGCTATTGACAAGACCCTCTTTTACAAGAAAAATGGAAGAGATTTGTTGTTGTTACAAGTCTATGTTGATGATATTATTTTTGGTTCAACCAATGAATAGATGTGTATGGAGTTTGAAGAGATGATGAAATCCAAGTACAGTATGAGCTCTATGGTAAAAATGAACTTCTTTCTTGGATTACAAGTTCAACAGAAAGCTGATGGGATTTTCATATACCAGTCTAAGTGTGTGCAGGACATATTAGACAAATTCAAGTGTCATGACCTCAAAGCTGCTTCAACTCCTATGGATACACATGAGAAAATGATTGCATATCAAAAGGGGGAGCCAGTTTATGAACATGAATACAGAGCAAAAATTGGATCTCTGATGTATCTAACTGCTTCAAGGCCAGATATCATGTTTGATGTGTGTGTTTATGAAAGATTCCAATCAAGTCCTAAGGTTTCTCATATGAATGTTGTAAAAAGGATCTTTAGATATTTGAATGGATGACCTGATCTGGGAATTTGGTATCCAAAGAACTAGTCCTTTGATCTAATTGCATATACAGACAGTGACTATGATGGGTGCAACATGAGCAGAAAGTCCACTTCCGGAGGTTGTTAATTTTTGGGTGACAGATTGGTGTCCTGGTAGTGCACGAAACGAACTACGGTGTCCATCTCAACTGCAAAAGCTGATAATATTATTGCATCTTCCTGCTGTGCACAAGTCCTCTGGATTCAAAATCAAATGCTGGATTATGGTATGAATTTCTTGAACACCCCTATTTTCATTGATAACACTGCTGCATCATTTATTGTTAAGAATCGTGTACAATATTCCAAGATCAAGCACATTGAAATCAGACATCATTTTATTAGGGATTGTAGTGAAAAAGGTCTAATTAAAGTGAAAAGAGTTGACACAAGTGATAATTTGGCTGACCTATTCACAAAACCACTTGATAGAACCAGGTTCAACTTTATTTTGAAAGCCCTAGGAATGATCAACTCTAATGAGGTCTAACTGATGATGTGTGCATGCTGTGCAAACTGACTATCTTTTCAAAGTCTTATTGAATGTTTGTCTGATGTTTGCTGATATGTGTGCTAAATGGCTATCTTGACAAAGGATCTAGTTAAGTGTTGTGAATGCTTGAATATGTTACTATTTGTTGTTCACTGATGTGTGCTTAATTGATTAACTGAATAACTTAGGTATACTTGATGCTTAGGTTAATGATCAGTGATTATGTGTGATGTCATGATAAGTGTTCTAAGTGACTAATTTGCATGTGAGCTTATCTGATATCTTGATGATGATGCTTCTAAAAATGTTTAATCTACTATGATGATGTTATTAGGATATGCTAGACTATGCTTTTTGTAAAGTATGTCTGTTTTGATGATGTCATGATTGTGATTTGAATATGTTACTTTTGGTTAGTGTCAAAAATATTCTTTTGTGTCAAAATTTCATGCTCAAATAAATTTTGCTTACAACATTTTTTACAAAATAGAGCAAGTTGTTTAATGGTGCTGAGACATGATAAGATTATTGTCACACCCTCAAAATCCACTAACGGATTTTTACCGTCAGAGGGTGTGAACTAACAGGATCGGAATCATTATTTATAATTAAACACCATATTTAAAGTTTTCAAAACCAACAAGACATCAAGTCTTAAATGAAATGCGGAAGCGTAAATTGTAAACCAAAAAGTTGCACCACACAGGACGACTTAAAACCCAAGTTATCAAGATAAAAATTAAAAGAAGTTCTTAAAGCAATGGTGTTTAGCGAATGCATGTCCTATACCGTGCGCCCGCCTCGGCTACCTGAGAATAACATACTAAAAGTGTCAACACAGGGTTGGTGAGTTCACAAGTTTATATAAATAAAGCGTTTACGTTTTAGCGTTACCATATAATATTAAGTCAATTATATATCAATAGGTAGCTAACCTATCAAACATGCATTACTAAGTGTTCGACACCGAAGCTGACTGTTTAACGATTGCCTTGCCACCATGTCAACCACGACAATGCTAATGTGTTAGCCAAGATTACACCCACTCGACCTACAGTCGAGCTTGGAGTTGGGTGGGGTTTGTCAAACCCAGTATCACTACTCAAAGGTGACTCGCTATTATCCAAATATTAGTTCGATGTTTAGAAGGACTTTAGCTGGTTTGTTGCCAATTAGCCTTACAAGTGAAATATAAAAGTAACGAAAATCTAAATCATTGGAGTATGTTATCTCCTCCTAATAAAAGCGTTTAAAAAGAGTAAAAGGGGCCGTGAAACTCACTGTTTGCGAAGATAATAAAAAGATTCGAGAAAGTTGTGCGTCACAGAAAATCCTCACTAGTTCGCTAAAAACAAAACGAGATTTTCTAAGTATTTGAACTACAACTGAGTCCCTAGACTCGACATATAAAACTTATGCATGAGATGTGTTCGTGTTAATTTGTGAAACAGGTGTGACTCGATAAACACGTTGGTGATTAGTTACATGTGTGAACAGGTATTAAGTGTTAAGTGTTACCATCATACATTAATAGCAACTATCCCCCACAAGGGAAAATAAGTCATAATATAGCAAACATCGATCAACAAATCATTTTTCATGCTAATTCAAGTAATTCAGCAGCTAATTTATCCAGTCAGATTTTTACTCGACAAGATTACTCTATTTACTAAATCATAACATATCAAATAAATCACCAAAATTCATCACAGAAGAACACGTGAGTTAGGTTTCAAAAATTATTTTTATTATATTTTTATCAAACATACGGTTTTCTCACAATGAACAAAACAACTCAGTAAACACACAACAGCCATTATCATGTGCAACAGAATGTTATTTGTTATTCACGTTACATGGAAAATCCAATTATTACCAAACCAATTGGGTCAGATTCCTAATTCAAATTATTAACTTCCAGAAGTGGAATCAACTCAATTGGTCTTGTCGTTAATGAGATATATTAATTACAAAACAGCATAGCAGCAGACTTCCCGAATCAGACTTGCACAACAGATTTGTAAAATAATAAAAACTAATTTTACTCATCCAAACATTACAAACTCAGACTTTGTAGAAACTAAACTCGACCTACTACAGCATAGAATCAATAATCACGTCCAAATACAACATTAACATCAAGTTACATTCGTTTAAACACGAATTCAAGAATCTATCCAGCATCAGTTTTCATCAAAACTCAACATATTATTAACCTATGAACTTGAAATCATGCATGTAACCCTAGCATATCAACAAAAAAACATATTTAGCATCTAGGGTTTATGATTATCATGTTTAAGGATGTGCATGATAAAAAATAATAGGTTAAAGGGTGTGTTTGATTACCTAGTTAGCAAATAAATCCTTCAATCAAGCTTGTAACACTTTGTGTGCGTGTGTGCTTGTGGTCTCGGTCGAACAAGAGAGGTGGGGGGAGGAGAGGGGCTGCCGTCGACCAAGAGAGGGAGGGATGGAGAAAGTTAGGGTTTATTATTTTAATGTTGTTTATATAATTATCCATGTTACACTTTACCCCCTAACCTTCTAGTTTACTTCTTTCTAGCAAAAAATAGACTTTTTCACCCACAATATAATGTTATGCAAGCACGTAATACGTATTATACCAAGTACTTGTTTATAATATTTATTGTTTGTTCACCAACGGTTTGAGTCGACTCGTGTGTGTTTCGGTGAAATTCCGAAAGACTACATGTGTAATGATTGTCATGCGTCATTTAAACCCTAATTAAATGTAATGAGATTTGCGTTAACTGGAATGACATAGTTCGTGTGACCATATGTTTGAATTAATGAAGTTCGGATTAACGGAGTTAATCTGAAATTTGCCGAGTGTCACAATTATT
This sequence comes from Bidens hawaiensis, assembly GCF_021521415.1. Classification (NCBI taxonomy): domain Eukaryota; kingdom Viridiplantae; phylum Streptophyta; class Magnoliopsida; order Asterales; family Asteraceae; genus Bidens; species Bidens hawaiensis. Next base: position 255,157 of record NW_027494695.1, on the reverse strand, counting down.
CAGTTCAAGATTTGTAGAAGCTTAAAAAGAAAGGTTTTCAATGAAAATTGATTCAACCTTTAATGGGAAATGATAATGCATTGACTATTTGGCAAATCATATGGATTTAACAGGCTAAAAAGACACTTAGTGCAGTCATTGACATGTATGGTTGCTTTCCCATGATGTGTAAAATCTAAGGTGATATAAACAAAAAGAATCAACTAAACTTAATGTGGAGTTACATTGTTGTCTATGTATGTTCCAATATACATCTTTCCGAATGATAGGCAGAAAAGTGAATATCCAGTCATAAACGAGCATGTTGGTATTTGGTCCCCAAAATGAAGTATTTATTTGAAAATGACAAAGAACACAAGTGAACAAAACGTACTGATTATACAACACAATGTTGATATATATGTTCACAATCTTATGTTACAAAAAAAATAAAATAAAATAAAAAAATAATAAGTTCTGTCATTAAAAAGTTTTAACCAAATATCAGGGGTTCGGAGTCAATTCGGGGTGATCTGGAGAAAGCCAAATAAGCCTTGAGAATAGATATGGAGCTCAAAAAGCAATATGTGTTATCCTTTTAGTATTATGCATCTTAAATGAACCTTTAATCATATCACCAAAGAAATGAAATTCATGCTAAGTCTAGACATGCTGTTAACCTGTCTAAACTGTCATAATAATGCTGAGAATGAAGTATTGAGAAGCAACTTAGTCAATATGATGCCATGTTGAGATCTTTTCAGGAAAGGAAAGAAAATGATTTGAAAGGAAAGATAACTGAAATTTGATCTCTTAATGCACCATTTGCTCTTAAACAATGATCTTTAATGATAAGAATGTTTGACATTTTGGTTTAAGACAAAAAGAGTTGCATTTTACCTTCAGAAGGTCTGAATACATATTTTCGAGTAAGGTTTGATGATTTTTAACCTTTGCGAGCAAACTTAGATGTTTTTGTCTAAGTTTATCCATTTCGAGCATGATTTGATTTTTTACATACTTTCGGGTAGACTTGACTGTTTTAGTTAAAGTTTAACTCTTTCAAGCAAGCTTGAAATTTGAATATGTGTGAATATGTTATTTCGAGCAAGCTTAGATGATTTCTGAATTTTCTAGCAAACTTAACTGTTTTATAGGATTTTTAGGTCATTCTAGCAAACTTTATATTTGTTTATGTTATTTATAGCAAGCTTTAACAAGTTCAAGTAATTCTAGAAAACTTAGCTGTTTTATAGGATATCTGACTTAGCAAGCTTTACATTTCTAAATGTTGAATATGATTTTCCTAGCAAGCTTTGATATTTTAGGCAATTCTAGCAAACTTTGTTGTTTTGTTTGACTGTTTGAGATATTCGGGCAAGCTTGATCATTATGAATGTGCTTAAATGACTTATTCATGTTTACGAGTACACTTTGTTTTTAGAGCATACTTTTACATCTTATGATAGACAAGTCTTCTCTAGCACACTTTGCCCTTCTACATTGTTTTTCGTGCACAATTTAATTTGAGAATGGTCTTAACTGAATATTTGTTAACTGTTTAACCATTTCAGGTAAGGTTTATGATATGTTCAATTATTCGAGCAAGGTTGATAATTAGAAATATTTCTAAGATGTTATTTTGGGTATCTTAATTGATTCCTAGCAAGGTTGCATATTTGATTATTAATACTTGATTATTTGTCTTGTGATATAATTCTCGAGCAATCTTGTATTTCAAGTAAGCTTCCTTCATTTATTTCTTTTAGTTATTTTTTTAACTTTATAATTTCTGAACAACTTCAGGAACGAGCAAGATTTTTAAAATATGTTAACCTAGCAAACTAAAGTGAGTAAACTTTTCAAGTAAGGTTTACAACAATGTGCTTTAACGAGCAAGGTTTTAAATGGGAAAAATATTATCAAGCAAGGTTTTAATTGAGAAGATATTTACTTGGATAATCTTACTGTTTGATAGCTATTTACTTACTAAAAGACAAAAAAACATTTAAAACCCACTTTCAAAAGGTATAAGAGATGGATCTCTCTCTCTTTACAATACAGTACACTTGCTCTCTTGCTCTAGTTTTCAGAATTCTAACCACCTTAATCATTTTTCCAAACCCTAATTAACTAGCCCTACAATTCCGACTCGGTAAGCATTAATTGATTGAGTTCCGACACCAATTATGTGGATTTGGGCAGTTAATTTTCTTATAAACTAACTTTCTGTTTTATGTGTAGGTTATTAATTTGTCGAAGCACAGGTTCAAAAAGACATTTCTTCTCTTCTTCAAATTATAACCTAAATCTATTCAAAGTTATGAACTTTATAACTAATCTTTGCTTTGAATGTGTTTTGGTTTTTTTTTGCACAGATACGGTGGATGACGAACCGACATATCCGTTTGAGCAAAAGCACAATATGTGAGCTCTTTTACAAGTGACTCCAGACAACGAGGAGGTGGCACAAATGATTAGATGGCTCCAACGATATAATCTTCGATTCTCTTTGACAAAGTGCCCTACGATATATAGGAACCACGATTTCTTGCGGTCAGCCACACATTATGATGATCAAAATGGTAGAATATTGGAGGCTACCGTGTCTAATCATGAAATAAGGGTCACTGAACGACTGATTCAACAAAGTCTACAGTTACACGATGATGATTATAACCCAATACACTTTACAACTGATCATTTGTTGAAAATATTCATACAGACAATGGGTTATCAAGGGAATGTCAAAGAAGGACAATTTCAGAATGGCATGTTCCCAATCCTGTATAGGTTTTTAATTCATCACATAATTCAAGTGCATGCCCCTCGTAAAGGATCATGGACCCTTATGAGCCGTGATTTGGCTAATGCAACCGTTGCTGTTGTATATGCTTTACCATTCAATTTTTCACGAATGATTTTTGAAGGTATGGTGAGTATTCTGACAAAGCCAAACAAAGAGAAATTTTTAGCCTATCCCAAATTTCTCCAAATTATCTTTAACCGGGTGTTACAAGATTTGCCTACGATGGGAACAACTCATGTGCTACAGAATCCTAATACTTACAATAGGATTGCTAAATTGTCAACCACCAGCCGTTTTAATCCAGTAGCTGAATTTGTTACCTTACCATGGTTACTCGACCATGATGTGGCTATTATGCCTGTTCCAGAGTTAACCTCTGAGAAGGAAGAGGAGGATGAGGAGATAGATGATGATTTTGATAATTCTAATGGAAATGACGGATGAGAAGGAGATGATGGAGGAGTTGCAGGAAATGTTGATGATGATGTACAAGTTCAAGGGGGGGGGGGAATATACCTGTACCCACACCACCAGCAACACCACTTTCCCCACCACCACAATTTGAACCAATTATCCAATCCCCACCCATCAAAACACCACATTCCCATACCCAAAGCCCACCTGAAATTCAAGATCAAATCAATGACCGACCAATTACAGAAACCCAAACCCTTATACAAAACCCAGATCAACTTATCCATGAACCTTACATTCCACATAATGCCCAGCCAGCCTACTTAACTTTCCAACTATACCATTTCAATCCCCAACCCATTCCCAACCTCAAGAACAACCAACCCAATCCCAAACCATAAACCCACCCACTGATCATACCCAAACTCCTCCCGTTGACTCACCACCACAAACTCCTCCTGCTGGTACTTATTTGTTTCAAAGAAATCTGGATCTTATATGTGAAAATTATGATTTGAAAAAGAAGAATGCAGAGATAATGAACGAAAATGTTGAGTTGAAAGATCAGTTGGCCCAAGCTTTACTGAAAATTCAAGCCCTCGAGGTTGAGGTTGAGAAGACCTCAGTTGTACCAAAACAGGAGGAGAATATTCAAGTGGCAACTGATGATGTTGTTGATGAGGAGATGGCAGAGGTGGATATGAATGTTGATTATGATGGTTTGAAAACATTGATGAATGTTTATAGTGAGAGTGATGATGATAGTGAAGAGAGGATAGTTGTGGATGATGATTATAAAGGTGATAAATCTGCTGATGATGAACAAAATTATGATGTGGATGATGAAATTTTAAAAACCTTGTATGGAGATTTTGATGATGATTTATTGATAAAGGAGAAGGAGATTGTGGCTGAGAATGTGATGAATGATAAAATTAATGATGAAGAGATGGATGATTTAATGAATGAAATTGATAATTTTCCAAATTAATCTAAGGAGGAGAGGAGAAGAAAAGAAAATGGAAAATGAATTATTGAAAATGATGAAGAAACTCATGTTGGTGAAAAAGATAAAACAGATAATTATATGAATGAGGAAGATGAGATAGCTGAGCAAGCTGCCAAAAGGCAAGCTGATATTATACAAGAAACACTTGAAAGGGATAGAATAGCCCAATCTATGACTACAGAAGAGTTTGCTGAACAAGAAACACTGATTGAACAAGCTAATATTGCCAAAACTGTAGATCAAGAAGGAGATGTTGAGTAGGAGGTAATTGAAGTTCTGATAAAAATGAAACGAGCTGAAGAGGTGGATAACACTTTAGAAATTGTTTTGAGCAAATTCAATCAACCTCTAAATGAACCTCAAACTGAAAACAAAACTCCAACCATTGCTGAACCTACATTGATTGACTCATATAAGCAGTTGGTTCCTGATAAGGATGGAGAATCTCTTACAACAATAGCTGCCAAAAGATGGGTGAAAGAATGCTGAAAAAGACAGCATATCAAAAGGAGAAACTTGAAAAGGTGTATTATAGATATGGAGGAAAATGTAGATATTTGATAAATCATGGTATGTCTATTGAACATGTTCAAAATATGAGAAAGAAGGAAGTTGAAAAAGATATCAATATAATTACCAGAAGAATTCAAAAAGAGTCAAGTCGTACAAAGAAAAGCCCAAGAGTTGTAACTCTTGCTAAAAAAGAGAAAGCTAAAAAGAAAAGGAAATTGGAAGATGAGCAGTTGAGATTGCTGAATAGGCTGATGGAGGCAAGGGGGAGTTTGAGTGAAATTCAAGGTATGAGCATAAATGAAAATTTGAATTTTTACCTATCTGAACTTGAAAAGGATGATAAAGAGAGAGCTCAAGCTTCAAAGGCTGCTAAAGTTCCTACTGTTGTGCAAGTAAAAACAAGAGCAGCTTAACATAGAGACCCATGGGATGATGAAGAAAGAATCAAGACACTGAAGGGAATCATGTTAAGCAAAGGAATGAATGAGATTGTATTTGGCCATCTTGGAAAAGCTCAATTAAAAGAACTATTTTATGAGCAGAAAGAAGAATGGATGAGAATTGAGGCAAAACAAAGGAATCGACAAAATTTTGAAGCTGGTCCTAGTGGAGTTCGCTTTGTTCCAGCTGGACAGCTTGGAAATCAAACTGTGGTTGTGATGATTAACAAACTGGCTCAAGTAGTCAGTGATAGCATTGATGAGTTGATGGCTATGCCTGTTGAGATGATAATCTCAATGTATGAGAAGAAGTTTGGACCATTGGCGGGCACAAAACCCAAAAAGGTTGTTCCTACTAGGCCCTCAGCCTCAAGAGTACAGACTTCAACAACCAGAACTGAACCTCAAAGAGCTGAACCACAAAGACAAGAGAGGCCACCAACTGATGTGGACCTACCCATCAAGCTCTTATATGATTCTGTGTCACATACATTGATGGTAGTGATGAAAAGTAGAGAATTAAAGGAGATTATTTTTAAAGATGACTTTGCTGATTACAAGAAAGAGCAACTAGAAGAAATGGCAAGTCTGGAACTTTATGACTATCATTACAGAAATCAACTTGCAGGTAGGTAGCAAAATGAGCTGTCAAAGTATATAAGAAGTGAAGCAGGGATGGGATTCCCTTTGTTAAACAAGAAGAAGAAGTGGAGATTAACATAGTATGAAAAGACCAAGAGAGGCAAGAGGTTGAGTGACATCAAACATGCTGAATTTGACTACATCTGCAAAGAAGGGAACAAAGATCCTTTGGCCAATTTGATGACTTGTATAAGTATGGGAAAAAGAATGACTAGGCCCAACCATGAAGTTCAGAAGAATGGTAGAATTGCGAGAATTGATTATGATGAGAATGATGGTCTCTACATTCTTAGGAACACAGATGGACTGACATTGGGTACTATCAAAACTGATGAAGATCTGACTTTCCTTCATGATGAGGATCTGAAAGATATAATGAACTGGACACTTCCTATCAATCTTCCTCATCAACATCAACTGTTTATATTCAAGGAAAGGGCAGGAGCAGTGAGAGTTGAAAGACGACAAGCAGCCTATAGCTCAAGAAGATGAAGACCATGTTTTAGCTTAGGTTTTGCTTTGTAATTTCCATTGGACAGAATTCCACTTTTTAATACTTTGTCTTTGTTATGTAATTTTATTTTATGTGTATTTTTGACTAAGTGTATGTAACCATAGAGGTGTGTTTATACAGTTGAGGGTGTTCCAATCTAGGGGGAGATTGTTGGATGAGAAAATGGATTAAGGAAGATTGCAATCTTCTCAACCTCCCTGATAATGGCTAAGTATGGACATCAGGCACACTTGGATATCCGAGCAAGCTTTTTCTTAAGCCTAGCAAGGTATTTTGCCTTCCGGGCAAAGTTATCTTCTTGAAGTCTTCTTTAGTGTCAATCCGAGCAGGGTTCACTATGTCTAGCAAGGTTGTTCTTCAAAGCCAAGCAAGGTTTTCTTCCGAGTAAGTCTTGGCTAACCAAGCTTTTGAATCCAAGTATTCGGAAGATCTAGCAAGGTTATTCATTAATAAACAGTGGTCCGAGTATGCTTGAAGAAAGTTGATCAAGAAATATTCTAAGGACTTTCTCTAGCAAGGTTCAACTCCGAGCAAGCTATAGTGCTACCATCACAAGTCAAACAGTGTTACAAGCACACTTTGGTTTGCTCAATAAGTTATCAATTAACAAAGAGTTGAAGGGATTCATGAACAATTTGCTCGTAAGACCATATCGGGCAAAGTTTGCTATGGTCTAGAAGATTGAAGCCTGCTAGGTGAATATTTTCTAAGGAAAATATTCTAAGTAAAGTCTACCCGGAGAACTGTTCCCCGGCACACTTTGGTTACCAGGTCTGCCCGAAGAAGACAAAAGCTTCAATAGCTTACTCGAAGACCTGTTTTACACTTAGTATATTTTGTAATATTTTTTCTGATTATGTATCAATCATTAGGGTTTCTAGAAGGAATGACAGCTGTCAGGAGGCAGGCCTATAAATAGAATGATCTAGGACACGCCTCCTAACGATAACGAAAACATGAATGACACTCTGAACATCCTGAAACATTCCTTACATTGGGTGTGACGGCTGATCTTGTATGAACAAACATTCCTTTCATAAATCCTAATCGATTTGCATTTGTATGAGCCTTTCTATAAATGGAAATCTTTTGAGTTAATGTTTGTGTGTGTTACATTAGCATTTATTGTGCAACAGATAGTGTTTTAGTGATTCCGCCGTTAACATACTATTTTTCTTTCCTTATATAGTAGTAGGTCGTTAACCTTCTTGTCAACATTTTATAGTGTGGGTTGCGACATAATCGTGAGTGATATATCCTTGTGAGATAGGGTACCGGCAAATATTTTACAAGTAAATTTTCACAAAACATTTTTGACAAACAGAGCAAGTTAATGGTGTTGAGATATGATAAGATTATTCAGTTCAAAGCTTTGTAGAAGCTTAAAAGGTTTTCAATGAAAATTGATCCAACCTTTTGGGAAATGAGAGTAGATTGATTATTTATGCCAATCATAGGGATTTAATATGCAAACAAGACTATTAGTTCATTCATTAATACGTATGGTTGCTTTCCTTAATGTGTAAAAACGGAGGTGATATAAACATAATGAAAATTCTAAGCTTAATGTGGAGATACATTGTTGAATATGCATGTTTCAAGATAAATCTCTCCGAATGATAGGCAGAAAAGTGATTACCCAGTCATACACAAGCATGTTGGTATTTGGTCACCAAAAAATGAAACATCTTATTTATAAGACAAAGAACACATGTGAGCAAAATTTTTATGATCAACCAAAAGTTAAATGTTCACAAATTTTGAAATAAATTCAAACATGAGGGTAAATTATAGAACTACATAGGTGGGGCATCATTGTAAGTCCTAAAAACCTTGAATGGATGGCTAGTAAGTCAAACGTTCAACCTTAATATGTTTGAAAACTTTGAAAAGAAAAATCCATTAAGAAAATTTATATGTTCTGTCAAAAAAATATTTTGACCAAATATCAGGGGGTTGAAGTCAATCTGGGGTGATCTGGGAAAGCCAAATAAGCTTTGAGAAGAGATATGGGACATCATAGTACAATAAGTGTTATCCATTTTTGTATTATGCACTAAATTTAACCTTAAACATATCACCAAAGTAATGAAATGCATGCTAAGTCTATACATGTTGTTAACCTGTGTAACACCCCATTCCTGTTTCGGTTAATAAAATAATAATATTATTATTATGAGTTGAGCTTGTGTTGGGTTAAATAAATGTGGGTAATGGACTTGGATTAATAAGGAAGGAAGAAATACCTTGGGCTTAAGCCCCATGATCCATAATATATAAACCATAATCACCCATTAATCCATCCATTTCCACTCATTCCTTAAACCACCCAAAACACACACATAAGCTCTCTTTCTCTCTCTCTCTCTCTCTCTCTCTCTCTTTCTCTTTCTCTCTTTCTCTAACCGAAACCAAGAAGGAAAACTGAGCAATGACCCGAGGTATGAATAGTATGACCTTATATGGAACCAAACCCACTAGATCTAGTCGCGAAACGATGAACCGACACCTACAACCATTGAAGTCACGAGATTCAGATGGAATCGGGTAAAAGTCGATCGAATAACGAGCTTAGGGGTCACCCTAGCTCGGATCCAGAACGATCGGGATGAAAATGGTGAAAACACAGTGTAGAAACACGTTATTCCGGCCACCGACCGTTTTTCAGGCACGGCGACGCCGGAAAGGCGGCGCATGATTGGGAATGTCAGGGAAATTTCTGACATTCTCTGCCCTAACCCTAGGTGCGTGTAACGAACGAGCTAAGCTCATTCGTTATGGAAAGAATAACGAATGAGCTGCATTCGTTTCATTCGTTACGGAGAGATGACGAATGAACTGTCATTCGTTATGAAGATCCATTCGCTATGAAGGTTCATTCGTTATAAAAGTTCATTCGTTATAAAGGTTCATTCACTATGAAGGTTCATTCGTTATAAAAGATCATTTGTTATGAAGGTCCATAAGTTGTCATTCGTCAAGCGGTAACGAATAAGCCCATTCGCTATGAAAAGACACACACTCGTAACGAATGAGCCCCATTCGTTAAGAAACTGATAACGAATGAATTTTGATAAAATGACAGAAAGGTCTATGGACTTAGAATAAAATTATTTAATTTCATAGAATCCCCTGGACTTTATTAATTAATGAAAGATACTTTAAAGGTTAACGAATAACGATTAACTAATCGGTTATTGATGTGTTGTAAAACACACTTACTTTCTGTATCGCTTTATCATGTTTTAATTGATTATTAGTTTAATTATTAAGAGTTATATCTTGTTTTCGCTTGATTTTACAAAGATGGATTGATTACTTGTACGTTTTGAGTTTTAATGGGAAAAAAAGAGTAAGTGTGTCATTTGCTGAAAATTATGTCATTTTCTCAAGTTAGAAAGGCATATACTTGTATGTATTTGGTCATGTCACCTGTTCTCAGAATTGATAGGATAGCCATTAACCTGGAAAACTAAAAGCATTTGGAGCAAATTGTAACTTGTTTTCTATTCATTCACTTAAAACTATGTCAATAACTCTGCTTTGAAAGGACATTTACTCACATATATGTTTGGTCCTGTTGACCACCTGTGGTCAAACAGGATAGCCATTTACCTGTCAAATAGGATATATTGGGGTGTCTGAATTTAAAACCTGTTTTAAATTGGGAAATGATAGTACATTGACTACTTAGCCAATCAAATGGATTTAATAGGCCGAAAGGACAATTAGTACAATCATTAACATGTATGGTTGCTTTCTCATGATGTGTAAAATCTAATGTGATATAAATATAAAGAAACTGCTATGTCTTTATGTGGAGGTACATTGTTGTCTATGCATGTTCCTATATAAATCTTTTAAAATGATAGGCAGAAAATTGATTATCCAGTCATACACAAGCCTGTTAGTATTTGGTCACCAAAAATGATATGTCTGATTTAAAAGAATGACAAAGAACATATGTGAACAACATAAGTTTTAAATATTTTATCAACCAAAAGTTGATTAAAGTTCACAATCCATTTTAAAAGAAAATGCAAACATGAGGGTTAATTCTAGAACTACAGAGGTTGAGGCAATCATATAAGTCCTTTAAACATCCTGAATGAAAGGCCTGTAAGTCCGACTTGTGTGGCCTGTAAGTCCAACGTTCAACCTCACATATGTTTGTAACTTTGAAAAGAAAAATCTAAGTAAACCCTACCCGGAAAAACTGTTTCCAAGCACACTTCAAGGTTACCAGGTCTACCCGAAGAAGACAAGGCACAAGCCTACCCGGAGAAGACAACTTATGCAAAGTCTACCCGGAAGACCTGTTATACACTTAGGATAGCTTTGAATATGTAATTTGAATATGTATTTTACATTTAGGTTTTCTAGATGGAATGACAGCTGTCTTGAGGTGTCAGGCCTATAAAAGGAATATTTTAGGGCACGCCTCAGGGACAGACGGAAATAGACCTTTGAGAGAATATTTGTAGTGACGGCTGTCATAGAATAGTACGGACATAACTTTCCATTAAGAAACCCTAAAATTGATTATCGTTTATATGATTTATATTATATGAATGGAAATCTTTTGAGTGATTCTTGTGTGTTAGTTACATGTTATTAATATTTTAGCAACTACACTATTTGTTATTGATTCCGCATTTAACAAACGGTTTTCCTTCCTAAAATAGCAGTTGTCATTAACTCCCTTGTAGACACATTTATTGTGTGAGTTATGACTTGATTGTGATTGTGAGTGAATATTCAGGACCGACAAGTGGTATCAGAGTAAATCCAGGGGGTCAAAGTCAAATTGGGGTGATCTGGAGAAAGCCTAATATGCCTTGAGAATAGATAAGGAGCATCATAAAACAACATGTGTTATCCATTAAGAATCATGCATATTAAATGAAACTAAATCATATCACCATAGAGATGAAATTCATGTTAAGTCTAGACCTACTGTTAACCTGTCTAAGTTGTCATAATAATGTTGAGAATGAGGTATTGAGAAAGCTACTTAGTCAATATGATCCCATTATTAAGATCTTTTCGGCAAAAGAAAGAAATAGTTTTGAAAGGAATCATGACTGAAATTTGATCTCTAAATACACCATTTGCTCTTAAACAATGAGATTTTTATGTTAAATATGACTGATATTATGTTTAAAGCAAAAAGTGTTGCATTTTACCTACAAAAGGTTGATTATGTATTTTCGGGTAAGGTTTGATGTTTTATAACCTTTCCGGGTACACTTAGATGTTTTTATCTAAGTTTACCATTTCAGGTATGATTTGATGATTTGAAGTTTTTCAGGTAGACTAAACTGTTTAGTTTAGTTCCCGGGCATACCTGATACTTAATATGATATTCTAGCAAGCTTTGTGCTTTGGTATGTTATTCTAGCAGGCTTTTAGTGTTTTTGAGCTTTATAGCACAATTAGATGTTTATTTTACTGTTTAAATTCATTTATAGCAAGCTATGTGTTTTTATGATTATGATTCTTTTAAATTGCAAGCTTTTTAGGGTAAACCTTGTTTCCCCAGCACACTTTATATTTCGGGCACACTTTGATTTCTCAAATGTTCCCTTAATGTACTTGGTAATTTCAACTTGACTTTCCGAGTACACTCTGTGTTAGGAATCCACTCCTAGCACACTTTGTATTTCTTGAATGATTTTCGGGCATACTTTGCATCAAAGTATACTCGATTAAGTATTGTGACTACTTTTCGGGTAATGTTTGTGACTAATTTTCGGATTAAGTATTGTGACTAAGTCATTCGGGTAAGGTATGTGCTTAACTGTATTATTATGATTATCCGGGTAAGGTTAGAAGTATGTTTGAAATATTTATTTGGGCATCTTAACTGATTCCTAGCAAGGTTGCCTACTTTATATTATATACTTGGTTATTCATATTATGATTCAGTTCTCAAGCAATCTTGTATTTCAAATAGGTTTTCTTCATTTAATTTAAATTTACTTTTAATACTTCTTAACTGACTAAATCGAGTAAGCTTTGCATGAGGAAGGGACCGGGTAAACCTTGTATATACTATAATGAACATTTTCGGGCAAGGTTTGACCCTTTGATCTTATCGAGTAAGATTTTTAGGTGTTAAAGTTAAATTGGATAAGATTACAGTTTGACAGCTAATGACTCACTAAACGACAAAATTCATTTAAAACCCACTTTCAAAAGGTATATAAGAGGGAGTGAGAGATATTTTTCAACATTATTTTCCCTCTCTCTCTCTCCTTCCACTGCTTACTCAAAGAAACCCAAACCGACTAATCGCATTCTAAATTAATCCAAACCCTAACTTTACTAGCCCTCTAATTCCGACTCGGTAAGCAATAATAATATGTTTTCCGACCACTATTAGATGATAATGGGCTTTGATTTTGTATTTCCACTAACGCTCTGTTTTGTGTTTAGGTTACAAATTTGTCGAAGAACAGGTTCTTAATGACATTTCTCTTTTTCTTCTTCAATTTTTATAACTTTAAATTGCTTAAAGTAATGAACTTTTGGGCTAATTTCACTTTGAATATGTTTGATTATATTTCTTTTTCAGATATGGCGGACCAATATACTCCTAAATACTTCTTTGAGCAAAAGCACAACATGTGCGCTCTTTTACAAGTCACGCCAGATAACGAAGAAGTTGCCATAATTATACATTAGTTGCAACGATCAAGCATCCGGTTTGAACTAACAGAAAATCCAGTAATTTACCGGAATCATTCGTTGGATTTCTGGAACTCATCAACGTTGATTGATCATGTGAATGGCCGACGAATAAAAGCCATTGTTTCTAATCATGAAATACGAGTGGATGAGGCTGTGATTCGGAGATGTCTACAATTGAATGATGATAACCCTAACCCAATCCATCTTACAACTGCCCAACTATACAAAATTTTTGTCAAGTGTATGGGTTATCAAGGGGACACACATGATGGGCAATTCCAAAAGGGAATGTTCCCTACAATTTACAGGTTTTTGATACACCACATTATACAGGGTTTTGCACCGAGGAAAGGGTCTTGGACCCTCATGAGCAGGGATTTGACAAACGCCACTGTTGCAGTACTATTTGACTATCCGTTCAACTTTTCAAGATTGATATTCGAAGGATTAGTTCAAAATTTACATAAGCAAATCAAGCAAAAGTTTTTGGCTTATCCGAGGTTCCTGCAAATCATTTTCAATCAAGAGTTGGAGAACTTACCAACTACAGGAACCACACATCTCCTACAAAATCCAAATACGTTTAAATGAATAGAGAATCTGGCTAGCACAAGAAGATTTAATCCAGAGGTGGTGTATGAAGATCTGCCTTGGTTGATGTTTGATGATATTTTAATACCTCAATTGAATGTGCTATTATTTGAAGTAGAGGAGGATGTTGCTGGAGGTAATGATGAGAGTGATGGAGGGGATGACAGTTTTGATGATGAAAATGATGAGAATGATGATGGTAATGATGGAGATAAAAGAGATAATGCTGGAAATGATGATGGTAATGATGGGAATAATGAGAGGAGAGATGATGTTGATGCCGGTTTGACAGAAGGGGAAGATGTCAATTTTGATGATAATGTACAATCTCAGGGGGGGCTTCAAATTGTTCCAACACCACTAACCACACCCCTTGACTCACCGCCACAAACTTCACCCTACCCACCATCACAAATTGCCCAAACCACCCAATCACCACCACCAGCCTTAAGCCAACCCTCACACCAAACTCCACTACAAATACCATATTCCTTTCCACTATTAAATGAACATATTACTCAAACCCCACCCACTCACATGCCAGCTCAAACCAAATCCAAAATCCAAACCCAATCTCCAACCAACCCCAACCTCAAACCCAATCCCAAACCCAAACTCAATCTCTAACCCAATCCCAACCCCAACCCCAACCTCAAACCAAACCCAAACCCAAACTCAATCTCTAACCCAACCCCAACCTCAAATTGCAACACAATGCCCACCACAAAACCAAACATCAATCCATCTACCAGAACCTTTCCACACTACACCATCCAATAACCCTCCCTCAAGTGCCTTCCTATTACAAAGAAACTTTGACCTTATTTGCCAGAACATTGATCTAAAGGGTGAAAATTCTGAGTAAAGGAAAGAAAATGTTGAACTGAAGGCTCAGTTGGCGGCTGCTAATGATCAAATTCAAACCCTGGAGCAGGAGGTTGAGAAGACCTCAGCTGCCCCAAAACAAGGGGAGAATATAAATGAGCCAACTGATGCTGTTGGTACTGGAGATGTTGAAATGGTGGATGCATGAGTAAAAACAACTAATGTTGATGGTTTGACCTGTTTGTTAAATGCATATGATGATGATGAGGATAGTGAGGAAAGAAGAATAGTTGATGATTATGAGGCAGATTTGTCTGAAAGAGAATAGCAGAATTATGATGTTATTGATGAGGTGATGAATGTTGTATGGAGAGATGATGATGATGATGATGATGATGATGATGATGATGATGAGGTGAGAAGTGAAAAGGAGACTGAGGTTGAAGATGAAATGATGAATGTGGATGAAAATGTGGCCACTGATGTTTTGACTGAGGTCTTAACTGATGAGATAAATGATGATGATGATGCTACTGAGGAGCTTGTACTTACTGAACCTAAAAATGAACAACAAGAAAGCTCCAAGAGGGTAGAGTATGATGCAGAAATGGAGGCTTTGGATAAAGAAATTGATGATTATCAATCTGATCATGAAGAATATTTGAAAAGAAGAATGGAGAAGGGAAAAGCAAAAGTATATGAAAAAGAGCCTGTTAAGGCAAATGTTGTTAGAGAAGAGGAGGAAGAATATAAAGCCACTGCTGCTGCCAGGAGATTACAGCAAGTCATAAATGAAACATGGGAGAGGGAACGCATTGCCCAAACCATGGATCCATTGGAATTGGCAGAGCAGGACGTCCTGATTGATCAAGCCAATGTTGCTAAAGTGATTGATGAAGAGGAGGCTAATGATCAAATTGTTATTGAAACTCTGATAAATCTGAAAAGGACTAAGGAAGTGGATAACTCCTTAGCCTTGGTAGTGAGTATGTTTGCCCAATCCACAAGCCAATCTTATCAGGAACCTGAAAAGGAACCTGAAAAACAAACTGAAGAAACTATTGAAGAGATGATGACTAAAGCTTCAAAAATTCATGAGAATGTTGGCAGATTTGAAAAGACTTATTCAAGAAAAAGAAAAGCCACTAACCAGGCTGAAGGAGATGAAGTGAGAAGTAAAAGGAAATGGGATGATAAGAATAAGTATTTTGTTAAGACTCCTAATGAGCAAACAAGTCCTATCAGAGCAATTCCTCTACAAAGCTTAAGGCCTGAGGAAGTAGTTGAATGAGTACTAAATGTCCCAATCCCTGAAAATCCAATTCCTGATGAACCAAAGATTGATGCTATAGATGGAACTACAGAGGAGGAGGATGAATCTGATAATGATGATGAAAATGATCAGGGAAAAGGTGATGAAAACGCCAATGTTGAGGCTCCTGAAGTGACAATGACTGAAGAACAAAGGAGAAGCATTGAGTAGAGTTTGATGGATGCTAAGAGGAAAAATCCTTTGGTTGTTAAACTGTGAAGTTATGGAATAAGCTTTGAAAGCATAGCTTCATTAAATGATGATGAACTGATGAAAATATTGGACAAAGAAAGGGACACAATTGAGAAACTGATACAGCAGAAGAACAGAGATTGCCAGAAGTATAGAGATTATCTGAGAAAATATGGCTATTCTAAAAAGGATTTGTCACACTTCAAGATTGAACAATTAAGAGATGCTTACAATAACACCAGAGAAGAAGTAAAAGAAAAATTTGTGAAAGAAAATGAACTGGCTAAGAAACTGGAAGCCCTGAAAGAAAAAGTTGATGGAAAATGTGGTTACCTGATGAGTAAGGGAAAGGCACCAGAAGCAGTGGATAGCCTAGCTGAGGCTGCTGTTGAGTCACTCTACAACAAATTGAAAAGAGTGATACCTGAGCCATCCATTATACAGCCAAGGGGAGACAAAGATGAAACCACTGCAAAGAAAAGAAAAATCATGAGACTCAGGGAGAAAAAAAAGGCCCAAGTTGAAAAAGAAAATTCAAAAGAGGCAACTGCTGATGAAACCCTAATCCCAGTGGAAATAAAACCTGAATCAGTTGACGAACCTATTGTTCCATGGGAAAACTAAGAAATGATCAAAATATTAAGGGTTATAATGGTGAATCAAAGGGATATGGATGTGGGTACGTTTACTATTTTGAATTAAGATGATTTGAAAGAAATGTTTTATTTGCAAAAGGCTGAGTGGGACAAAGTCTTATTAGAGGGTGATATCCCCAGAAGTTTTATAGATGGGAGATTTGTGCCTGCAGTGTTGTCAAACAATCCTGGGGTAGTGAAAATGATGTTGAAACTTTATAAAGAGGCAGGAGAAAACTTTGCAGAACTCATCAACCTCCCTGCTGATATGATAGAATCAATGTTCATAAAAACTTTCAAGGTAAGGCCTAGCAAACTAATGAAATCTATCCCATTTAGGCCTCCTATCTCAAGGCATCACATAACAGCAGGAAGAGGTGAATCAAGTAGAGTCGGATCCCAAAGAGTAGCAACACCACAATCCAATGTGGATCTTCCAAGAACTCTCTACTTTAACTCAGTCTCTGAGTCTTTGAAAGTGATTATGGAAATCATGCAATTGAAAGATATTGTATTCAGAGATGATTTTGCTGAGTATTCAAGAGAACAATTGGAGAAAATGGCCACACTTAATTTGTATGACTATCATGATAGAAACAAGCTGGCCGGGAGACAGAAAAATGAACTTTCCAAGTTTTTGAGAAGTGAAGCTGACAAGGTATTCCCATTTTTAAAAGAAAAGAAAAGTTGGAAGCAGACAAAACAGGATAGAACAAGAAGAGCAACAAGAATGAAGAAGATAAGCAGTGCTGAATTGAACTACCAGCTTTTAGTGAGAGATAGAAATCCCCTGTCAAATATGAATACCTATATAAGCACTGAGAGGAGAATGACACGCCCAAATTACACAGTTCATAAGAATGGCATCATAGCTAAAATTGAGTATAAAGAAAATGATGGCCACTATGTGCTTAGAAATTCTTATGGGCTTATATTGGGAATAATCAAGAAGGATGAAGACCTGGCTTATCTGCATGATGAAGATCTTAGAGATATAAGGGATTTGGAGATTCCTGAAAGTCACACTCATTACCAGATCCTTTATATCTTCAGACAAAGAGCAGGAACATTGGTAGTCAATCGAAGACAAGCAGCCTACAATGCCTCAAGAAGATGAAGATTGTTTTAGAATAGGCTTTGCTATGTAATGTCTTCGGACAGAATTCTGAATATGTAATTGTTTATGTTTTTAAGTATGTAAATTTTGATTTTGATTTGATGTGTATTTTAAACTATGTGTAAGTAACTGTAGAAGTGTTTTGGGACAGCTAAGGTGTTTCAATCTAGGGGAGATTGTTGAGTCAAGATTTGACCTAAGAGAAGTATAAGGAAGATTGGAATTTTCTCAACCTTCTCAGAAATCGCTAAGTATGGAAATCCGAGCACACTTGGATTTCCGGGCAAGGTTTTCTTACCCTAGCAAGGTATTTTGTCCATCGGGCAAGGTTATCTTCTAGAATTCTTCTTTAGTGTATAACCGAGTAGGGTTCACTATGTCTAGCAGGATTGTTCTTCATAGCCGAGTAAGGTTTACCTCCGGGTAATCTCTTGGCTAACCAAGCTCATGAAACCAAGTGATTGGAAGATCGGGCAAGGGATTCATCAATAATACAGTGGTCCGAGTAAGCTTGATGTGAGTAATGATATATTCCAACTAACATCGAGCAAGGTTTAACTCAAGCAGGGTACAGTGCTACCGGGCACACTGCTAATAAGCTATTTCCTAGCAAGGAGTTGAAGGGACCATTGAAGAAAAAGGTTGCTCGTAAGATGTCGGGCAAAGTCTGATATGATCAAGAAGATTGAAGTCCGCTTGGTGAGTATTTTCCTTTGGAATGGAAAATACTCTAAGTAAAGCCTACCCAGCAAAACTGTTTCCAAGCACACTTCCAGGTTACCAGGTCTATCGGAAGAAGACAAGGCACAAGCCTACCCGGAGAAGACAACTTATGCAAAGTCTACCCGGAAGACCTGTTATACACTTAGTATAGCTTTGAATATGTAATTTGAATATGTATTTTATATTTAGGGTTTCTAGATGGAATGACAGCTGTCTTAAGAAGTCAAGCCTATAAAAGGAATATTTTAGGGCACGCCTCAGGGACAGACGGAAATAGACCTTTGAGGGAATATTTTTTGTGACAGCTGTCATAGAATAGTACGGACATAACTTTCCATCAAGAAACCCTAAAATCGATTATCGTTTGTATGATTTATATTATATAAATAGAAATCTTTTGAGTGATTCTTGTGTGTTGGTTACCTGTTATTAATCTTTTAGCAACTACACTGTTTGTTATTGATTCGCCTTTAACAAACGGTATTCTTTCCTAAAATAGCAATTGTCATTAACTCCCTTGTTGACACATTTATAGTGTGAGTTATGACTTGATTGTGATTGTGAGTGAATATTCGGGACCGACACTGTCATTGATATTGTTGTAGATGCTCTTAAAACAATTGGTGATGAGTATGGGAGTAGTAGTGATGTTGATGAGGAGGATGGATACGAGGCAGATGAGTCTGATGGTGTTGAGGAAGACTATAATGTTAATGAAAGTGATGATACTGAGGAAAATGTGTATGAGAAGGTGGTGGATGATGAAACTGTTGATGAGGAGATTGTATATGACAAGGTGGTTGATGATAAAATTGTTGATGAGGAGATGATTAATAATGAAAATGTTTTTATATCATTGATGAGGAGATGGCTAATGAGGGAAATGCTGATAAGATTGTTGAGGAAGAAGAAGGAGTGAATGATGAGGAAGATCTGAATATCACGTATGGTGAATTCGATAATATAGAATCTTTATTGGAGAATGAGAAGGAGGATGAGGTTGAAAAATCTATGAATGGGGAACTAAATGACTAATTTGATCAAATTGATAACTTTCCCGATCAAATTTGTTTGCTAAAAGTAAGTTAGGGTTTATATTAGACGGCTTAGTGTGATCAAAAACTATATAAATATTACCTTGAATAGTGTCAGAATGAGGGTGAGCGGAGCTCGCTGGAGTTCGGACATGGACGAAAGATTACTATATTTTAAAGAGTGTTTTTGTGTAAACAAATGATGCTATAAACAAGTTTAGACGAGGGTTAGGGTCCTATTTATAGTTTTAATTGGAGCGTAGGACGAGTAATTGGTCGTTAATGATGTTGACCGGAATCCGGCGGTTACCCGGATTATAATGCGCAATTAAGGTGATTATTATATGTTAATTAAGTTAATTATTGACCTAGGTTAGCGGAGAAACGTGTTGATACAAATTAATTGGTCAAAGAACAAGATTAAGGAGTTTAAACGAGTCGACTAAATGTTCTATGCCATCGCCGACGGCGATGGCTGGAAAAATGTGAAGCCGGGTGGGAAGGGTTGGGATTAATTTATTATAATTTAAATTAGATATTACACTTTGGCCCTTGTACTTTATAAACATATATAAATTGATTTTAAACTTTATTTACACATTGAACCTTGAACTTTCAAATGATATATATTCTTGATATAACTTTTTGTCTTTAAATTATTTGCATATTATACCCACAAAATTTTGAAGATTGACTATTTTATTAACTTTAAATCGCGGAGTTTCGCTATTTGAACCAAACAAAAAGAAAATAAACGAATAATAACTTTATAACATCGGATTTGATATTAAATAATAAATGACAAATACGAATACATTGAAAAAACGACAAAATGGGTCGATTTAACGAATACTAATACAAATAAAATTGACAAATTCTGCATCTGTCGCTTAACGCGACACCACCCATTCACAAGTTTTGAAGTATCCCCATCGCGTAGCGCAATGGGTTTACTTTTAATCCATCCGCAACGCGACGGGTCTTGAAACTAAAATTTGGGTTTCACGTATTAGTTACAATAAACTTCACATCTGACTAATATACTCTTGTCTTTAAATAATCATATAATAAAATTAAAATAATGTGACTTGTTAAAATCTATTCTCTCACCAAGAATTCATCGTCGTATTAACCTAACACCCCCTCCCTCCATCCTTCTCTCTCTCTATCTATCTCTCTCTATCTCTATCTCTCTCTCTCTCTCTCTATATATATATATAAAGGATCTGATACATTAATCATTTATCGTACCATAGGTACGCGACACCGTAGATCGTTGATTTCAGAACCCTAAATCTCAATTACACTCATCTTCTCGTCGCCCTCAAGCCATCTCCACCACTACCAATCCATCACTCGCCGGCATCAACACACCTCCTTCACTAACACCGGATTCGACAACAAGGGTCCTACAGCTTGCCAGAAAAATACGAATGATGCTCTTCTTATTTCACAGGTTTTTGTTTAGCTTTTAATAATAACTGAAATTAAAGCCAATTGATATGTTAATCTTTATAATCGATTCAATTAATCATCAATTTGAAGCTTCAATCGATCAATTTTGAGTTTTGAATGATTGGTTTTAACCTTGAATGTTTCAGGGTTTAAGCATGAGCATTTATGTGTTTTACCTGAACGTTTTAGATTTTAAACCTGAACGTTTAAAGGTTTAACCTTGAATGTTTTAGGGTTGGAAATTTGGGTTGAACGTTTTAGTGTTTTTAACCTTGAATGTATGTCGTGTACGTAATGTACGTTAAGCGATTATTGTACGTTTACACACCCTTATGTGTGTGTGTGTGTGTGTGTGAGTGAGCGGACGTGCGCCCAATGGATAATTTCTAAAACTAAGGTTTTCAATTAAAAAAACCATTTAAGACTGTCCAACCCGTGAAATTGAATCGATTTAACTAGCCGAGCCTAAGGTTGCAAACAAGCGTGTCATTTTTTCAAGTAGCGCATGACTCAGACTCATCATATTCATCTTGTTTATTAGAATTGGATATTAAATTATTTATTTATATAGATATATAACTATTGGTGAGGACGACGCCTAGGATGATGAGAAAAGATAAGACAGTTGGTTCGGGTAACAAACTACTGCATTTTGAAGAGAGAAAGATAAACAAACAGGTGGTTTTCTGCCAACTTAATTAAAGTCATCCTACCACCAAGAGATAGCGAATACGCTTTTCACAAGGACAACCTTTTTTAAACACATAAATAATGTCTTTCCAATTATTTATATTATGCATATTAGCTCCTACCATGATACCAAGGAGAATAAAAGCATGGCCTTAGGCAGCGCCGTCTCCGAGAATTGCTAAAAAAATGAAGGCATGTATGAATTCAGGTTTTAAGTAAAATACAAATTCGATAAATCATATATAAAAAGTGATCGAGCATTTTATATCATTTTGATTTTGGGTTTGACTTATTTAGTATTGTTTAAACAAAACGTTTAATTGGGCACACACATATATTTAAAAAAAAAAATATTGGGCCTCTGGGATGAGCAGGCCTAAGTCTGTCAACTTCCTTGTCTCCCCATCTCAGACAGCTCTGGCCCTTGCCCCTAAGCAAACAATGCAACAACTCCGCAATACCACATAACTCCGACCCATTCACATTATTCTCATACAAACTAGACTTGTGCATATTAATTTTGAGATCCGAACACAAATGGAAATACATCAAAAGTCATGCCACATTCTGGATATTGGAATCAACCATTTACCAGTTACCATGGCATCATCCGCGCACATAAGATGTGACACCACAGGACCCCCATTCAGAGTTTGAAGAACTTTAACGAGACCTGTCTCACATGTCGTTTTTATTATACATAATAATGCTTCCATATAACTAGAAAAAGAAACGGTAATAACGAGTCACCTTGTCAAAATTCTTTAAATCGTTGAAACTTGAACGTAGATGACCTGTTAAACAAAACTTGAATATTAACTTCTCACATACAAATTTTGCGAAGCAGTATAAGAAATGTTTTAGTTTTATTATTACTATCCTATTTAATCTTTATTATTATTATCATTATTATTACTTAAACAGTTTTAATCTTCTCAATTATTTTTATTTCAGTTATTTTGAATGTACCAGAATGTAGTGGCGGAAGTTAAAGATGTACATTGTGGAAAATAAAATACTAGAAACTAATATTAAATTCTTAGACATAAAAAAGTTTAATTTAATTCACCAAATAAAGGCCAAAAATGGCCAACAAAAAAACAGGTCTTACAAGTTAACGACAAAGAAAGAAGAATTATAACAGCTCACACCTACACTAGTGCACCTCCTTGATTTTGGAATTCAGTTTCGTTTTTATGTGATATAAAGCTAATGGTGAATTAGCGAGTAGCAAAGCACGTGCAGTGCGATGGAAAACCTATGGTCGCAGCATAGGCTCGTAGTGGCAACAATCAACCACTATGGCCCTAACTATCTTCTGTCCTTGTTGGTATGGTAACGAAATAAACCAATTTTTCATAACTTACCTATTATGCAAAATGTCTAATGCTAGGTCTTGTAGTGATAAACGAGTTGAATATGTCATTTTAGTATGTTAAAGGGCTGAATATGTCATATTAGTATTGTTAAGGAGCGTGTAAGTTGAATAACCAACGTATAAGACTTATACGTAGCGTATAATTCTTATACGCCAATCAACTTATACGGTTCATAGGAAACATGTTTAAATATCTTGTTAATGTCATGTTTTGATAATAGTTTTGTAACTTTGGAAATCACTTGTACTGAAATTGTTAAATGAATATTAGTGATTGTTACAGTGAGTTGACATGTGTTTAGTTCATTTCCTGTGTGTATCCGCCATTTAGCATATTACTTTAAACGCAATGTTTTCGATCTGTTTAATATCGTATCTACACGTATATGATGACGTATTATGATCCGGCTCTCGGTCTTTCATTACCTTTGTTGTGTAATTAAATCAATATGAATATATATATATATGTGTGTGTGTGTGTTTTACGTGTATGTGTGTGTGTGTATTTCAATCAGGTATCAATAATTTAGTTTATGGTTTTCAGCCAATGTAAAATATGTGTTGATACCATTTAGTATATCACGACTTTATTAGTATAATGTTTAATCACAAGAGACATATTTTATGTAATTAAACCATGGGACAATTGCAATTTTACCTTCCAAACCCTTCGTAATATATTTTGTAGTTTTATGTATAAGAAATTTATAACATAATAATGTAGTTATTGAAAAATAAAAATTATTATATTACTTTAAATCATGCTCGTTTAGGCTCACGAGCCTTTTAAAAGTCAGTATGCGAAGCTTAGTCTAGAGCCCGCTTATTAAATGAGCTCCACCTTATAATTAAGCTTAGGTTCGACCTCATTTAAGTCGGGCTCGATGTGAACTTTACGCGCCAATCACAGATGATATAAGGATTTTAATATAATTGTATATCCAATGATAACAACCAAAACAATAGTGTTTAGGGATGAAGCCCATTCCATTCCCCTTAACTAACCCTTTTATGTTGTGGTGAGATGTAACTCTATCAAACCAAAAACATGTTACATTAATTCTCATTTAAATTCACAAACAAATATAAAATCACATAAATTGCATATATTAAATTTGTAGGGTGTTAGAGTGATTAGCGTTTAAGTCCCCGAGCATTCTCAGCCCGTCCTCCATCCACATCTTTATAATTACACTAAAAACATCACATTTCTCTCTCTTTTAAAATTAAATATATCTTGTATACTTTATCATTACAGTTTTACTCCCACATCTACGCACAACCAATTCAACAAATATTTTAAAAAATATATATAAATCACTATATTTTCTCTTTTCACCCTATAATTCACACTCACAACCAATAACAACTCCACCTTATAATTTGCAAAATCCCCTCAAATAATTTTAAAGGATAGGTTGAGAATGCTCTGACAAATTTAAATTAGAAAAATTCTCAAAATGACCCAAATGAGGAGAGAGAGAAAAAAGATCCTAAATGTGTCAAGATTCCCAAAATAACCCATTAAATATGTACTGAGCCGACACTTTGGTAATATAAACAACGGGATTTTTCAACCCATCAAAAGTTGACACTGGAAATTTTCTGACATTTCCGACGGGATTTTTAAAAATCTCGGGGTTTCCGTCCATATTTTAAAGTTAAATCATTTTTTAAAAAACAGTCTCTCCAGACGGTTTTTTATGTTTCTTGTCTGATCCGTTCAAATTATTATTATTCCTAACTTCTTCTTCTTCATCTTCATCTTCTTTATCTTCTTCATCTTCATCTTCTTCATCTTATTTTCAGCTCGTTTGGTTCGCCTAAAAAACCCTGTTAGACCCGTTACTTAAACCCCTTTAAACTCCACAAAACATCCATCTATAAACTGTTTCTTTCAAGAGGTTATGAAACTACTACTTCAACAACAACACACTAATATTATTATTATTATTGTTGTTGTTGTTGTTGTTGTTCAATGGGGGTATCTAAAGCTAAATCTTGGATATATACCGGAAGAGTGCTGGTTTTGGCTAACAATAACAATTGTTGCTACAACAATTATAAGATCAATGATAGTGAATAGACTGGTTAGGCTAACAGGCTTCAAGGTTTCCGGTTAACCTAACGCAGGTCGTCGGGTCCCTCTATGTTTGCAAAACGTAGAGAGAGGTTCACTAGTTTAGTTGTTATTTGTTGTGGTTCACTAAGGATCCAAGACCGAGATGCAAGAGCCGGTTCTTGGATGTAGATTCTTAGTGAAGTTATGTTATTTTTGAAGTAAGAAAGAAACATGCAAAGTGCAAGTTCTCAAGGAAGAAGAGAAGATCAGGGGGTATATGTTAACTCCCAGATCTGGTGTGTTTGTTATGGCTGAGTTACACTTCTTATATAGAGAAGAAATATAAGGCTTTTGTCCCGTGGTTAACTAGTAAATCTTTGTTGCAGTAGAGGGTTGACCTTTTTAGGCGCGGAAGGTTATTAACCAGTGGTTAATAGTATGTTTTCTGAGTATGTGTCCTTTTTACGGCTGAGAGACTTGTACAAGTAATTAGTGATGTGACATGTTACTGTTACATGCTTTTTACTGTCATGTACTTGTTTTCCTGAATTGGCGAACCTCTTAACCATTTAACCTTTTTATCGTTAATGTGTGAAAGTCATTTTATTGGGCTTTAGGCTACCCCCGTCGTCAGCCCCCCAAGTCAGAGGTTTTTGGGAAGTAAGCTCAAAGACATCTGACTTTTGCACATTCTTTTTATTGCTTAAAGGCTTCAAGACTTGAATGATTCGCTTTTTTGAATTTTTGACAAGAGATGATGTGACTGATTAGGTGGTTTCCACATGTAGCAGTTCCCAATGCCTGCCATTTAATATCATCACCTACTGTTTTACTTTTATTTTTTCTTTAAATACACACATTATTCTCCAAACATATTATCAAGTTTCCTTCAATCCTTTGCCCAGGTCAAATTTTCGACTTTTCTTTCAAAATTATGGGTGCTCGTAAAGATTTATCGGTGAGCTATTCACGTTTGACCCAAGAGGAAGTCGAATCATTTTGCCTTGAATGGGGTATAGGTTTAGAGTTTAAACCAGTGGCTCCGGCGGTTGACGCTTCGATCGATCGTTGTCCGGCCGGGTCGGTTGCTCTTTATTATCGCCATTTCGAGTTCTCTAACCTCCGTCACCCTTTTTCAATATTTGTTTTGAATGTGTTAGAATATTATCGGGTATCCTTTGGTCAGATTCACCCATTGGGTCTTGCTAGGGTTTTGCATTTTGAAGTTTTATGTAGGGATTTAGGGTTTGATCCGTCGTTGTTGTTCTTTCGCCGTTTCTTCCGTCTCGCGAAGAACGGCGATTGGTATACCTTTGAGACTTCTCAGGTTGATACTTGCTTAATCTCTTCCACGGTTACGACCCTTGGTACCTGGAAAGATCGGTTTTTCTTTGTTTCCAATTCTATTATTCCATTTAAACTTGTTTGGAGGCAGCCCGACGTCGTTTTGAATGAGCCGGAGCCATCTGATTCGGAGTTGGGTAATCTGCTTTTGAAATCCATTAGGAAGTGTCCGTCACGGCTTCGTCCCTTTCTCGAACATCTTCTCGTTTTGTTAGGACTTAGCAAGTTGTGGGATAAGCCTAATCGTGATCCCGTGCTTATAAGAAATGATAAGGGTATGCATTTGCTTATCTTGCATTGTTTTGTTTCTTCAATATGCTTTTTGACAAATTTACTTTTTTTTGTAGTTATGTCTGCTTTGGACTTTGTGAAAAGCGATGATACTTCTGTTGTTGCATTTGGAGATGTTGCAGCTACTCTTGGTGAAAATGTTGTTGTTCGAGGGGCGGAGCATAGGTTCGAAGGTTCTGGTTACGTGGGTGTTCCAAATGTTAAAGGTTTTACCAAGGCCACTACTCCCAAGGTTTCTACCCACCGTTCCAATCGGCGTTTGCCAAAACCCTCTGGTCCACCGTCCTCACATGAACTTGTAGATGTTAGTGACGACGTTGAGACAGCTGTGGATCAGGGTCTGAGTGTTGAGGCAGAGAGAGCAAGGGTTGGTTGTGGCTAAGAAGAAGAAGCCGGTTGCTAAGAAGGATGTGGTACCCTCTGTTCATGGGTCGTCTAGAATGGGTGTTGGGTATTTGGGTGGAGACGAAGTTTATGTTCCTGACTAGAGTGTTAAAATGGGTGATAGTTTTAAAGACCCGGATGTTTGTGCTGAAGTTTTGGCTAACTTTGCTCCCCCCTGGAGTTCGTAGTTCTATATCTGAGATGGAGGGTGATACCATGCTCTCGAGGCTGATTCTTAGCTCTTGCAACCTTTCTGCCCTTTTGGCTGAGGGCGTTACTCGCTTTCGAAAAGGGATGCAAGAGTATGAAGAATTTTCCAAGAAAAAGGATAGGATGAAGGCCTCCATGGCAGCGATGAAGAAGGATGTTGATGGGTTTTCGAAGAAGGAGGAAGATTGGGTGAAGAAAATTGATGAACTTTCCGGTAATCATGAGGTTGAGATTGAGGAGTTGAAAAAGAAGATGGAAACTGATAGATTTCAGCTAGAAGCCGATAGGGAAGCCTTGGAGGCTCTAAAGAAAACTTTCGCTATGGAGAAGGAAGGCCTGAAGGCTTCAGTCGTTCAAGCTACCAATGACAACCGATGGCTGATTAAGCATGGGTTTCATCAAGTTGTGACTTACCATCTTCACTCGTCCGAATTTAATTCAGTTCTGGGTGGCGTTTACACAAAATTGTTGAACTATGGGAAACACTTGGGTTTGGTTGCTGGTTTCAAACTTCATGAGTCTGGTCAAACCTTGGAGCAATCATCTATGTTCAACCCTGAAGCTTCCAAGCTTTTTGAGGAATCCGTTCATGTAATGGAGAGGCTTACTTATCCCTATGTGGGTGAAGTTTCCTCTTGTTTTGGTAAACCCGTTTCTATTTTGCAGGGTTTAAAACCAGCTGGGCTTGATGAGAAGATTTGTTCTGAGGTGCTTGAGTCTTTATCCAAGAAACGTTCTCGCTCGGGTGACAGCGAAGAGACTTTGTCTGGAGATACTGGTGGATCTCATGCGGCCAGTCTCGAAGGTTCAACTGTTGTTGGTGGTGACTCAAAAGCGAGGAAGTTTAAGAAAGTTAAGAGTGGTGGTGCCAGTGTTTCAAAACCTGCTTCTAATGTTTGAACAATTAATTCGTAGCTATCTTAGCACTTTAAACAATGTGATGTACTCAAACAATTTAGATTTTGCATGGAACCCGTAAGGTTTCTGCTTCGTGGTTGTGGTTGGCCTTGTTGGCCGTTTGAAAAATTTTATGGAAATCTTTGTGATTTTCTTGTTTAGCCTGGTTGGCTGTTATGAACAATGTTGGTTATGGCCTTTAGGGGGCCTTTTTTATGAATCGTAGCATCTGATGTTTCGTATTTTTGTTGCTTGTTTTGTTTGTTTGATGTGTTTATTTATCTAATTTTCCTTAAAAAGTTTTAGTGATGCAGTCACTTTAGCTTCAAGGCTTCATTAGGTAAAAAGCACATGTTATCTATCCTTTATATCATTACTTAGTGTATATTTGTTTCGTAAACTTTTTTCAAAGCTTAAGAAACAAATTGATGAAGGCTGTTCAGACCCGTCTATGAGACAAGTTTTGTTTGAAAAAATTTTCTAAGTCTCATGGAGTTGGATTGATATAGGAAGTCACCCCTTATATATGTTCATTTAACCCTTGAACCTATTGAGCGATGTGGTCTGGGAGCTCATCCCCTTACATGGCCCTTTCCATGGAGTTTCTTGCTAGGTTCTCAACCTGATTATAGGATAGTAAAGACAAGTTATGATAAAGACTTCATCAATCATTCAAGTGGTCTTTGTTTAAAAAAAGGAGAGTTGTACATCTCTATAAATACATTTTAAGTTCTTGACTAGGCATGGAACCTTTTAAGGGTTTTGCCGTTCCAGTGTCTGGGAAGCTTTTTGCCTTCTGCGTCGGCCAGTTTGTAGGATCCACCTTTGTGAGCTTCAAGGATTGTATATGGTCCTTCCCACTTTAGGCCGAGTTTTCCTTGGTTTTCTTTCTTGTTGGCCTCGTTGTTTCGGAGTACAAGATCCCCTGGCCTGAAACGTTCATGTTTCACTTTTGCATTGTAATAAGCTTCCATTTTTTGTTTGTACTTAGCCTCTTGTACTGCGGCTTGGTCACGGATTTCTTCAAGGAGTTGCAAGTTCAACATGGTCTCATTGTTGTTTGATTCGAGGTCCATGTTGAGTGTTCTTTGAGTCACAACTCCGACTTCTGCTGGGATTACCTTCTGATCCAAACACTAAGTTGTAAGGTGTTCGTTTGTGGCTTGTTTTTCGGTCGTTCTTATTGCCCATAGGACGTTTAGGAGTTCTTCCAGCCAATTGTTGTCATGTCTTCCCCACCTTGCTTTGATTCCTTCCACTATAGTTATGTTTGTTCTTTCAACTTGGCCGTTGGATTGTGGGCATGCAACTGAGCTGAACACTTGGGTGATTCCGAATTCCTTGCACCATGTGCTAAAAGGCTTCTCAGCAAATTGTTTCCCATTATCCGTGACCAACAATCCTGGCAGCCCATAGCGACAAATGATGTTTTCCCATACAAATTCGATGACTTGTTTGCCCGTTATTTTTGCAAGTGGTCTGACTTCAGGCCACCTGGTGAAGTACTCCACGGCTACTAACAGAAATTTCACCCCACCCTTGGCTGGTGGGAATGGACCAACGATATCCATTCCCCACTTGTAGAATGGCCAGGCCGAGGAGATAGGAACTAGATCGTGTTTAGGGCTTTTTGGAACTGGTGCATGAATTTGACAAGCTTCACATTTCTTAAGTTGTTTTGTTGCATCTCGGTGAATCATGGGCCAGAAGTATCCAATGTTCATCAATTTTGCAACCACCGTTCTTGGCCCAAAATGAGCTCCATATATCCCCTCGTGAACCTCTTTGATCAGATATTGACTTTTTTAGGGCCCACACATCTTAGTAGTGGTGCAAGGTAACCTTTTTTATAAAGGTTTTCTCCTTGCAGCACATACTATCGGGGCTTGATTCGAACCCTTTCAGCCTATGTCTAGTCCAGAGGTAACTCACCATTTTTGAGGAACTTTCTATGGGAGTCATCCAATTGGTACCTTCTTCTGTGATTACATCTTGAACCTCCAATTCTTGAATTGAAGGAGTTTTCAACACTTCTACCAATACTTTCTTGGTGAGGTGTTTAAATGTGAGGGATGCAAGTTTGCTCAGGGCATCGGCTCTTTTGTTTTGTGATCTTGGGACTTGTTTGATAGTGCATTCTTGAAACGTGTTCATCAATTCCTTTGCCTTCTCACGATACTTCTTCATGTTGGGCTCTTTTGCTACATAGCTATCATTGACTTGACTTGAAACAAGCAATGAGTCTGTGAAGACTTGTAGTTTTTAGATCTTCATCTCTTTGGCAATTTTCAGACCAGCAATCAATGCTTCATATTCAGCTTCGTTGTTGGTGGTCTGAAATTCAAGTCGGAGAGCATATGTGAATTCTAACCCTTCGGGGTTGATTAAAATGAGCCCAGCTCCTGACCTTTCAATACTGGAAGCTCCATCGGTAAAAAGCTTCCAGGATTCAGGGTCAGAAGGTTCAGTGGCAGTTGTATGTATTTCCGGAATGACTTGCTTCGGGATTTCTACAATGAAATCCGCCAAGACTTGGGCTTTGACAGCTTTTCTTGGGACATAGGTGATGTTGTGTTCACCTAGTTCCACGGCCCATTTGGCCAATCGGCTTAAAGTTTCTGGCTTTTCAAGCACACTCTTGATGGGTTGGTCGGTGACCACTTGTATAGGGTGTGCTTGAAATTACCTTCGAAGCCCTCTGGCAGTTTGAATTAAGGCCAGAGAAAGTTTTTCCAAAGGAGGATATTTGATCTCTGCTAGTTTTAACGTTTTACAAAAGAAACAAACGGGTACCTGAAATTTGTTTCGTTCGATGGTTATGACCGCGCTTAATGCTTCTTCAGCGACCGAGAGTTAGACAGAGATCAGTTCTCCCGTTTCGGGGGCTGCAATAGCTGGAAGTGAAGCCAAATGTTGCTTCATTTGATTGAAGGCTTCTTCCGCTTCTTTCGTCCACCTGAAGTCTTTTTTATTGGTGCAACCCTTTAGTGTTTTGAAGAAGGGTAGGGATTTCTCAGCGAGCTTGGAGGTAAAACGCTTCAAGGCTGCAAGCCTTCCATTCAGACTCTCCACTTCTTTTTTGCTTTGTGAAGATTTAGTTTCAAGAACAGCCCTGACTTTGTTGGGATTGGCTTTTATGCTTTGTTTCCCTACGATGTGTCCCAAAAACTTGCCTTCTTCGAATCCGAATGAACATTTTCCAGGATTGAGTTTCATGTTGATCTTCCTCAGGTTTTGGAAGGTTTCTTGTACATCATCGAGCATTTGATGCTCGGTCTTGCTCTTGATTACCAGATCATCAACATAAGCTTCCATGTTTTTGCCAATTTAGCCGGAAAATTCTTTATCAACCAAACGTTGATAGGTTGCTCCGGCATTTTTTAGACCAAAAGGCATCTTTTGATAACAAAAAATACCCTTGTCCATGTGGAACGCGGTTTTTTCTTCATCTTCTACTTTCATGAGAATTTGATGATAACCCTTTTAAACTTCTAGAATACACTTAAAGGGATGGTCGGTTAAAGAGTCAACCTTGAGGTCTATCTCGGGTAAGGGATAGCAATCCTTCGGGCATGCTTTGTTCAAGTCTTTGAAGTCGATGCACATCCTTCAAGACTTTTCGGGCTTTCGGACCATGAATGGATTAGCAACCCAAGACTGATATTTGACCTCACGTAGGATCCCAACTAGGACAAGCTTTTCAACCTCTTGGCATGCTGCCAAGCTTCGTTCAGGATCTAGGCACCGCCTCTTTTGGACAACAGGCTTGACATTGGGGGTATTTTTAGCTCATGCTCTGCAATGCTTCGAGGGATGCCTGTCATGTCTTACGGGCACCAAGCAAAGACATCGCTATAGTGTATCAACAGCTTTTCAAGGTGTGAGAGAGTTTCTTTGGAAAGGCTCATGTTTACCTGTACCTTTTGTTTAGGATACTTAGGGTTTATGATCAAGCCTTGTTCGTTGTCTTTGTTTTTTGAACTTTCTGCTTCAACCGTGTAAACCTCTTGGGTGGGTTGAAGGGTTGCAATTCCCCTCTCGGTGGGAAACTTTACGGCACCGTGACCAACCGAGACAGCCATGTTGAACGCACATTGTCCTGGCCTTCCTATGATTACATCATAGTTGAAAGGTATGTTGATAACCACAAAAGTGAGTGATTTGGTTTTCTTCATCTTGCCTTCACTAAAACAGACATCAAGGGTTAGTTGGCTCAAATTCTTTAAGGGTATATCGGCGATACCTTTCATAGATGACTCGGAGGGTTGAATCCTTGAACGTTCTTCCTTGCTTAGTTGGTTGAAGAACTTTTCAAACATGATTTCTGTGGCCGCCCCTGTGTCAATGTAGGCTTTGTTTATTTTGATTGTTCCCACGTTCGCTTCTACCACCAAAGGGTTTGAGAGCAAGTCACCTTGAGGCGGCGGGAAGCAGACGCATTGAAGCTCCCAAGCCTCCAAGCGTTGTCATTTGTGGGGAACACCTTGGTCTATATTCATCATATTCACCTCTTTGCTTTTTCTTTCGGCCACCTTGTCCTTGACCCCCTTTACCAAATGGGCCAATTCTCCGGACTTAACAGCTTCCTCAATTCTTCTCTTGAGTTGAAAGCAATCGTTGGTGTGGTGACCTTTTTCTTCGTGGAACTCACAGAACTGGGTGGAGCTTTCATTTTTCTTGCTTTTGGACAAGGGTCGAGGAGGTCGGAAGCTGTGTTTCACTTCTTCGGTGGCAAGGATCTCCTGAGGGGTTTTGGTTAAGGCTGTGAAGTTCACAGTCTTTTCCCTGCTTGGAAGGTTTCGACCTTCAGGCCTTCGTTGATCTGAGCTCCTTGGATGTTTATCATAGGGATTGAAGTTCCCTCTCTTTCGGTTTGGGCCGTTGCCTCGCCAACTAGGAGCTCTTTTTCTTTGTTTTTTGATATCAATGGATTCTTCTCCTCGGATATGAGCCTCAGCTCGTTGAGAGCTTCTTCAAGGGTTTTAGGCAGACACTTGTTAAAGTCCCTTGTGAAGTATTTAGAGGTGATAGTGTTCATGAAGCCTGCCACCCTCATTTTTTCGTCAGCCCCCACGTATGTCAACCCTTCCTTCTTATATCTTTCGATGAATTCTCGTAGGTTTTCATCATCTTTTTATTTTATCTGAAAAATTACCGTGGCATCCTTGACGTACATCCTTTGTTGTGAAAAGTTGGCCAAGAATCCTTTGCTCAGATCATCGAAGCTTCGAATGCTTTGGGCAGGAAGGTCGTTGAACCATATCTTGGCTAATCCGACAAGTGTTTGCATGAACATTAAACAACATTCAGCATGGGACCACTTTTCAATTCTGGCAGCACCGGTAAAGATTTGGAGGTGGTCTTCGGGATCCTCGGTCCCATCATAGGTTTTTATATGGGATGGCATCTTGATTTTCATTTGAGAGTCATAATCGGCGATTTGTTGAGAGAAACAAGATAGGTTACTGGGATTGTAAGGCTTTGCAAGGTCTTCTTCTACCCTTGTAGCGAGATTATGACTTGTTACTCCTTGGTGAGTACTCAGCGCTTGGTTGATGAGCTGGGTCCAAGGGAAGTGTGCCATCATTTGAGCCATCATATGAGGCATGAGGTTAAAGCCTTGAAGGCTTTCGGTAGTTGCTACTATTTGGTTTGTTCCCATGGGGGTGCTCATTGCTGCACTCCGAGTCAAGGGCAAGACCGTCATGGCCTGCTCCCATGTAGTGGCTGTAGGAGGAGGAACACTTGAAGCTGGTGACTGCCATATTTGTTCGAGAGTGGTTTAATGCCCTAGGGGTTGTGAAGTGAACAAAGGGAAGGCCGTTGGGCTTGGCCTCCCGTAGGCATAAGGAGTTGGGTTAAAAGGTTGATAGGTCACACTTGGACCAGCTTCCAAATGAGAAACAACTGGTCTTGAGCTGGTAAAAGGGGGATGTGGAGGTCCGAGTGATAGTGAGGGTTCCGGATTGTCATAATCCAGCCTTATTCTTATCCCTTTTTTCTCTTTATTGGCTCACGTGTTGGTTGAGAAGAGATCTTAGTTGTAAGAAATGTCGTGATACCCCTTCAGGTGTCAAGTCGACATGCTCCGGGGTGTTTGTGACTCCTACGTGAGGAGAAGGAACTCCGGATCGTGAAGGGGTTGGAGTTTGGAAAGGTGAAAACTCGAGGAACAAAGGTCCCGTCGGAGTACCTCCCGGAGTGGAAAGAGGTGTGGTCGCAACCGGAGTTTGCTGGCTAGCATTTGGTGTCGGTGTTCTTGACACTTGGTCAACTTCTTCGGGAGATTCACTTTCCGACATGATGATTTTGATGGAAATGGAGCTACACTACTGGTCTTTAAGATAAAGTAAGCGGCGTATCCCCATGGTGGGCGCCAACTTGTTGCTACAACAATTATAAGACCAATGATAGTGAATAGACTGGTTAGGCTAACAGGCTTCAAGGGTTCCGGTTAACCTAACGCAGGTTGTCGGGTCCCTCTACGTTTCAAAACGTAGAGAGAGGTTCAATAGTTTAGTTGTTATTTGTTATGGTTCACTAAGGATCCAAGACCGAGATGCAAGAGCCGGTTCTTGGATGTAGATTCTTAGTGAAGTTATGTTATTTTTGAAGTAAGAAAGAAACATGCAAAGTGCAAGTTCTCAAGGAATAAGAGAAGATCAGAGAGTATATTTTAACTCCCAGATCTGGTGTGTTTGTTATGGCTGAGTAACACTTCTTATATAGAGAAGAAATGTAAGTCTTTTGTCCCGTGGTTAAACTGGTAAATCTTTGTTGCAGTAGAGGGTTGACCTTTTTAGGCACGGAAGGTTATTAACCAGTGGTTAATAGTACGCTTTCTGAGTATGTGTCCTTTTTACGGCTGAGATACTTGTACAAGTAATCAGTGATGTGACGTGTTACTGTTACATGCTTTTTACTGTTCATATACTTGTTTTCCTGAATTGGCGAACCTCTTAACCATTTAACCTTTTTAGCGTTAATGTGTGAAAGTCATTTTATTGGGCTTTAGGCTACCCCCGTTGTCAATAATAATAATAATAATAAACAAGCTGTTGCTGCTGCTGAGGTTCATCATTGTTTGTTATGGACGCACACGGACAGTAGTAGGCGGCGGATCTCAAGGACGGTGGTGTGTGGGGTGATGTTGTTTGTGATGGTTTTGATGTCTTTTCTAACCGGGCATGTGGCTTCTGATCTTGAATGGTGTTCACATAAAGTTGTTGCTAAACGAATACTCCTTGAAGAAGAACATCAAATGAAGAAGAAGAAGTTAGGAATAATAATAATTTGAACGGATTAGACAAGAAACATAAAAAAAACCGTCTGGAGAGACTGTTTTTTAAAAAATGGTTTAACTTTAAAATACGGACGGAAACCCCGAGATTTTTAAAAATCCCGTCGGAAATGTCAGAAACTTTCCAAGTGTCAACTTTTGATTGGTTGAAAAATCCCGTCGTTTATATTACCAAAGTGTCGGCTCAGTACATATTTAATGGGTTATTTTGGGAATATTGACACATTTAGGATCTTTATTTTTTCTCTCCTCATTTGGGTCATTTTGAGAATTTTCCAAATTTAAATTGGTAGTTATAGTGATTAGTATTTGAGTATGTACTCTCTAGTAAAGCCTTATATAAAACTACATATATTACACTAGTTCATAATGTTAAAGACTATCTCCAACACTGCCCAATAAATTACGGCTGAAGCCACCCGAAATTAGATGTTGCGTTGGAGTAGGCCGCCTGATGGTGAAGGCCCATAGGTAAGAACTTGCGCCAGATGCTGGGTTGCCTTGGTTCTTGTGTTGTTTCTTCTTTTCTTTCATTTTTTTTACAATAGATCGTGCAAAGAGAGAATGGCCGGAATATTTGTCTGCAGTGGCTCCGGCGATTGTAGTCTCTAGTAAAGAACGTTAATTGGAGTTGGAGACACAAGAGTGAAATGACCTGATATAAATTGGGGCTACCGGGCCATTTAAAACTAGCTTTGGTCTACTGAAGTGAAAGGGCGAAACTAAGTTAGTGAAATTCTTATTTGAGTTTATTCATGTAAAAGAAATAATCGAAAGGAAAACAAAACATTTGAGAAACAGTTCGAGTAAAAGAAATTAATCTGTCAAGTTTCATTAAGTAACAAAAAAATTAATTAAAAAATCTATTTAATTTTTTTTAATTTGTTACTTATTTACTTACATTAATTATTTAATCATCTAATTATGTAAATATTTATTATAACTTAAGTAACTAAATTTAAAGAAAAAATGGGTGCTCAGGTGGCAGCTGAGTGGGCATCTAAGGATGTCTTTACCTAAGACTGACAATATGTGTCTTAACAATTTTAACAGGTAAGCAACGACGCGTTTAGCACATGTATCAAACATGAAAACGACTTATTTAATTATTTTATATGCCACAACTATAAGACAATTTTATGGTTCACCAATAAGGGAAAATCATGAATTATAGCCTACTAATTTCAATTATTTAAGAAAATAAAAGTATCACATATCACATTTTTTTGTTTAACATGTCTTACCATTGAATCTAAAAGGATTTGAAAAAAGTATGATGTGACAGCTGAGTGAACAGCTTAATGACACTTAAGGGCTTCCTTAGCATTGAAATAGTCTAATACATTTAAAAATCCAATTGTTAGACCACATGTAGCAACGCCGTTGTTGAGAGGAAAACAAGCCTAAAACGTCAGGCACCCCCCCCCCCCCTCATTTTGGAGGCTCTCATTATATACATAACGTGGTGTGAGGGGGAGATTGTCCAATTATTTTTTTATTTTTAATACATTTTTAAAT
The DNA here is from genome assembly GCF_021521415.1 of Bidens hawaiensis. Taxonomy (NCBI): domain Eukaryota; kingdom Viridiplantae; phylum Streptophyta; class Magnoliopsida; order Asterales; family Asteraceae; genus Bidens; species Bidens hawaiensis. Next base: position 218,186 of record NW_027494695.1, on the reverse strand, counting down.
TAAAAAAAATAAAAAAATAATAAATGTATAATGATTGTGTGACATTTTCACTACGTCACTTTTTACAAAACAGTATAGGATCTGACATGTAAAAAATATTCGGTTATGCTTAGTTACCACTACACGTGGTCCTGTAAGCTGAGTAGCTAACCTAAAAAAGATGAGTTCAGGTATCCACCATAGATCTACTCAAAACTATAGGTGCACAAATCGGGTTTTTTCTAATACCGGGGTTCGGGTATGAAACCGATGTCAGGTATGATTGGATATTGGAAAATCGGGTATTAAGAGAAATCGGGTAGTGTTAAGGTAGGGAATTGAGGAGAAAACTCAACCTTATGTACCGGGGTAGGGTATGACCGAATTCGGGTATAACCGGGCATTGAATCCAGGTATATGTCCGGGTATGACCGGGTATTAATACCAGCTTTTGAATTTGTAATTTTATTATACATTTTTAAATTTGCTTTGTAATTATAAAAATAATTAAACTATATTACAAAAACCGTAATTCCACTTAAGTACAAATTATTTACTTAATAATATAAGCTTAAATATAAAAGTTGTCAAGTAAACATAAAAATATACTATAAAAACTCATGTATTATTTCAGGTATTAGAAAATTGGTATCGGGTATAACCGGGTATGGGTATAGGGTATAACCGGTTCCGGGTATTTACGGGTATAGATCGGGTACAGGTATTGAGCTCAAAATGTATATTTTATCCATACCCTACGGGTAGGGTCGGTTCTGGTTTCAGGTATAGAATACCCGTGTATAAAAAAACCGTTCTAGGTAACTTTTTCGGGTCTGGCTTCAGGTACGGGTTTTTTGTGCACCTCCACTCAAAACAACAATATTAAACGCGAATTGTCCATGATGCCCTTTGATTTGCTTGCCTTGTGTTTTCCCTCCATCTTGCAATATTTATAATATTACATTTAAGGAGTTGTAAGTTGTGGTTCTACTGTTGTACCTTTTATATCATCATATATGATAGCACGTGTCTTTGACAGTAGGTACGTGTCTTTCTCTTGGCCCATCGTTTAAGCTGCTAATCCCAGTTTTCTTCTTCATCTACATGTTTTCTTCAAGCATGTACATCATTTTAAGTTAACCACCAACTATCGTACTCATTGCCTACTGTTGCCGGGTTCGATTTTGGAACCTCGATTTCAAGATCTTTCTTTTCCCTATGATATGGCGACGTTGATTAGCGGTGGCAATTGTTAATCTTCAAATTCATTATTTGCTTCCATCATTCATTTTCCAACTCAGATTTTGTTGATTAAGTAATTAGATGTTCATGGTTTAGAAAAATAAATTGCGGATCTCTGGCGGTGGTGTGGCTGTGAGGTGGCTCAATCCGTGTAATTAACGCCGCCAGTTAAGCGGCGGCGGTTGTTGGTCGAATGATATTCTGGTCAGGGGAGATGGTTTCCAGTTATGAGGCAGTGATGATTGGATGTATCCTGAGCAAATTCGACTTTGTGGATCCAATCAGCATCTTGGCTTCGCAATTCAGATGGCAACTGCAAATGCAGCCATGGTGGATTTGGGCTAAAAAAAGTTACGTTGCTACATATCTGAGCCTCCGTTTGTCATTTTGCGTCCATGTTCTCTCTCTCAATTAGGCATCATGGAGATTAAGGTTTGCACTCTATTTTAAGACGTACACTAAATAATTCATCCCCTATGTGTTTTTTTTTCACAAACTAAAATATTGAAATTGTGTGTGTTTTCTTTATTGTAAGGTTTTGCTTGGTCTAGGGTTCAATATGCTTTATCTATGGGCACAACCTCTCAGACTCGCCATAAAGGTACAATAGCTAATAGCTTGTAGAATTTGGTTGAGCTTTTGTTTTCTACTTCAAACATTTACTTGGTAGTAATATCATAAGAAATATTTAAGTTGAAGTTGCAATAATATATAATATGAGCAACTTTGGTTAGATGTCAAACATGTGGAAATTGACAAGGTTAAGGTCAAATGCAAGAATAGATATGATAGTCAAAATTATTTTATGATGTTTATTGCAAATCAATTATCATATTGTATCAGTTTTAAAGATTAGTACCAAGGGTATTATAGTCAAATTTATAATTTGATGAAAAGGGCAGTTTTGAAATATGTTAAAATGATGGATTGCGGGTCAAACTTCAGTTCATGTTTATGGTTGACTACGAGGAGTACTATTGGAATGTTGGAAAATATGTTAGAGTTAAACCACCTAAGGTTTAACTGTGTTGGTGTTTAATAATGTTTATTGTGTTATGTTGGTTTACTTGCCACTTACACACCTCTTAAACCTTCCATTATGTTGGTTTGCAAAGCATGCTTATTGTTGATCTGCTATTGATATTTGTTCCTTTCTTCACCCTAACCAATCTAATGATGTTAGGCTATGATGGTACTTAACTCTCAGCATGGCAACTTTGTTTATTGTGTGCAGCCATGAGTATGTGCTAGGAGAATAGAGGAAAAAATACATTGAAGAACATGGGTGCATAGGCAGCTTCTAGAATGACAAAGGCAACACTTTTGGCAACACAAGGCCATATTTTTTTGGTACTCATTGCATCTGCTATAAGCATGTAGTGCATGTAGTGGCAACGTATGAAGATCCAAGCAAAACCTAAATAGACATTGAAAGACAACTTGGGTATTAGTATGTAGAAGTAAAATCTTTTGGAAATTATCTAGCACCAATCATGTAACTCAAATATGCAGCATATGTTAGTAACAATAATAAGGACTAAACTTTAGATGTTTGCGCCCCAACACACGTTTGGCAGCCCAACTTAGTCGTAACGCGGCGGGTAATCCAACTAGTTATGTCTAGATTAGGGCGGCAAAATGACCCGCCAACTGGTGTGTTTTTGGCTCAAGACCAAGGGTAATATTTTAATTTGAAGTGGCAATGAGGGACACTAACGTAATTAAAGGTCATATTCTTCCATTAAAATTTACAAGGTAGTACATTATTCATTAAATACTTAAATAAAAGAATGTATGAAAATAATTACTTTTCTAAGAAGAGGTTGCATTTTCCTTAAAAAAATGTTTATATTAAAATTAGGCATTTACACTTTTACTCTAAGCAGAGATAACTAACTATAATGAAGTTAGATGTGTTGATTTTCTTTAGAATTGTGGAAAAGAACTTTGACTTTAATAGAAATGGTCAACAAGCCATTTCAGTTTTTCTTTTTTTAATTATATTTTGAGATTGAAATATTTTTATTATTTTTATTTCATTCATACAATTTTTTTGGATACCAAACGTATAAAATTCTCATAGGTTAACCAAAAACACAAATGAATGGTAATAATCCATTATACTCCGTTGTTCATTTATTCCTTCTCTCATTTCATTATCCACTCTTTCCATTACTTCCACTCAAACAAACCCCAAAAGAAAAGGTCCACGAGTGGTATTGCCCAACATTTATATGGAGCTAGTCCACTTAGTAGAGACACTTACATTATAGTGCGGAGTAAAATGTAACAAGAGTAACATTTGTGGTTTGAAAAAATAATACTTATAACTCAAGAATAAGAAAATAACCGTTAATGAGGAGCTAGTCCACTTAGTAGAGGCATTTACATCTTAGTGCGAAGTAAAATGTAACAAGAGTAACATTTGTAATTTGAAAAAAAAAAATACTTGTAACTCAATAATAAGGGATCACCTAACCTAATACAATACAAGAATGATAAATCAAAAAAGAAAAATTACAAGTAACTTAACCCCCCATTAAGATAATTTGTCAAGCGTAAATTGCTTTTGATATACACCTAAGGCTATGTGGAGTGGGTATGGGTGTTAAAAAAATCCGAATTTGATTCCGAATCCGAAATATCCGAAAATTCATATATCCGAATTTCCGGATTCGGATAGTGGTTTTGATAACTTTCGGATATTTTGGATTTCCTAATTATTTTTTTAAAATTTAAAAATAATGAATACTAATGAATTATATTAACCTTTTAAGTTTTGTTTTGTGTGGTTGTGACGTGTGATAGAAAAGCAAAACCTATCACTTCTAAATACCCAGACCCCCAAAATTGAAAATCCCCATCTCGACACCACCACCAAACCCCACCTGCATTATCCAAACCCCACTATTAACTGTTGAACTTGTTGCTGCAACTTCACCACCATCATAATCATATTTCTTGTAACAACTCGGATTTTAAATTATTATTTTATTAACCGTTACTCGACCTGATTTTACATTCAGGTTATTTTATCAATAAAAAATATCGTGTTTATCGAATATTTATTAGTTTATTATTATTTGTTTATTATATTTAATTAATATATAAAATAACTTTGAGATATATCCAATTTTAACCCAAAAACTATACTTTAATCTATTTATGTTTCCATCCTTATACTTCAGGGACTAGAATGCAACTTCTGATTATTATAACCATTAACCCGTTAACATATGATCCAAACCTAAACCCTAGACCCGTATTACGAACCCTTTTATACTGAATCGCGGCTTGGACCTCAATTCTCGTAATCAAAATGGTAATTGAATCAAAATTCTTATTATACATTCCAAGTTCGGCCTAACTGACGTTCTAATTAAGTTATATTGATCAATTTTTATCTGTTCTACCTAATCTACTCTGCCAAGAATAATACGATCGTGTTATACAAGATATTGATTGTTATAATCAAATTAAACTCACAGAATTAATCCTCTAACCCTCGTCGTCATAACCCCTAAACCCAATTAGATTTTTATCACCGTTTGCCTGCTTATTCATTAGTTCGTTTGAGCTGTCACTATTGGTTCTAATAAACCATTTATATAACATCATACGAGGCTTTATCGTCAAAGCTTGATCGACCATCCTCATTCTTATTATATTATTATCCTCGTTTGCTCATCTGATAAGGTGAGTATCTCACTCCCATCTTTTACTCAATTTTTATCGTTTTTTGGGACATATGCATTAGTAGATATTTTATTACTATATAATACTCAATTGCAACTGTTAAATCAGATGTGTATACCAATTTATGTCTAACATGATATATGTTTTATTTGATACGCATTCGGAGAGGTACATCATAATCACATAATAGTATAATCATACGACCGTCGTAGTAGCCAACGTCCGACACATGACAATGGTTTACCGACAACTTATTTACTTGCTCATTTGGTTAAATTGCTTATCTCATCTGATACAGTTTGCACTTTTCTTTATTATCATATATTTCACATAACTGGTGTTTTACTCACTCAACCTTGTGTTGACAAATTATTTGTATTTTTAACGCATATGCAGGTCACCGTATGATTTGATTATCAGGATTATTGAAGAAACTTAGGGTTTGCATGCTAGAGAAGAGAATCAAGATTTAAATTTGAGTTGAACTATTTATTTGTCTTATTTTTCTATTTATGGATGATGTCATCATCATCATCGTACTCAATATATCTCACCAATAGCAAAGCTATGATAGGGTCTGAGGAGGGTAAGAAGTAGACAACCTTACCTCTACCCTTTAGGAATAGAGAGGCTGCTTCCGGTGAGACCCCCCGGCTCGATAGTAGTTTTCATCAAGTCTTGAACATAAGGCACATAACACTCATTATCGGGACACAGTCGATTGGTGCATGTACCCTTGTCTTTCAACTATCAACGTCACCACATGATGCCTGATTAACTTTCCGCCACTTTTAACGTTATTTTCACGAGATTAGTAAAATAACGTTATTTATGGATGATGTATTTTACTTATTTGTTTTTGTTGTTGGAATATTTGAATTGAATTAATAGATATTGTCATTTAATATTGCATGATAGTACCTTGAGAGCTGTGAGCAATCAGAAACACCCCGACATTTTCACCGTAGGCTGGGGTGTGGCATTTCTCCACCATTATATAGCCCAAATCAAAATTTAAAAGAATCATTCAATAACCAGATTAAAATTCAGCACCATTTTTTCATCTTCGTCATGGTCTTCGGGTAAGGGTGGTTGTCTATTTATGTTGTTGATAACAACAATGTTGTTACTTTGTAAGCCACAACCTCTTCCATCTTTGTCGCATCGAAACCCTCCTCTAAGATCTCTCTCCCTTTCCCCCTCTTGACCCATTATTTATTGTTTCTTTGATAAATTGTGGCTAAATTGGGTTTAATATTGTTTAGAGTTTCAAAGTTTGGATATCCATTTCACTATCTGAACGGATATTCGACTTTGAACACCCCTACTAGTGGGGGGGCTACAATATGGGGGGGGGGGGGTGGATAAGTGTTATGTGGCGCATAGTCAGCAAATGTGGGGTTTTTGTTTTAGAGGTGTAATAGTTTTGTAGCATCTTTTTTTATTTTCTTTTTATAGTTAAATGAAACAATAAAAACTCATTAAATTAAACAAATAAATAAAAATACATTAAAATTAAAAAAAGACATACCGAAAAAAAATACATAACAAAAAAACCCATAAAACTAAAAACTAATTTACTAGGTTGTAAGATTCGCGACATTTTTATACTCATCGTTATTCCAATAATGCAGCCTCTTCGTTAAACCCATTTGAGATGAGGAACTCGTAGTCTCGTCCCATTTTCTCCAATTCAAATAGACTAGCAAGCCGTTCATAGGTTTCGTTGCTATGCCGGAAGGAAGCGGTGTGTTCCATGTTTTGGGTTTCGAAACGACAGAACATATCGTTTAGTCGGCCCAATTCTTCGTTGACCACCACATCGGATCGTGTCGAGCCAACTCTTGTACGTTGTCGTACCCTAAATTAACCGAATCATCCTCGTCTTCGTCAACGAGGTGGAAGTTATGTAAGGCCCCGTTACCGATAACCCTACTTTAACGTTAGATTTACTCATAAACGCAGTTCTAAATATCAGAGTTAACAAAAACTTTCGCGGAATAATAAAAACTTCATCCATAACATTTTACATAACCATCAAGTCATGTCTTATAAAACGTTCGTAGTCAATTAAAACAAAACATAGTCATTAAAACATCACAACATTTCTTCGAGATGCCAGTATCTTCGATTTCCAAGCCATGTGTCTTCAGTCACGCGAGCTGCCTCAACCTATTTGTCTGCGTGCATACTAAAAGTCAGCTATGCTGAGTGAGTTCTAGTTAATCACGTAACTTACATTTCATACACATATACGTGCCCGAAGGTGTCACACCCAGCCCTGAACGGCGGAAACAGCCGGGCGCGCGCGAGTGGGGATTGATACTTAAGCACGGGCCATTGCAAACATTCAAGATAAGATTTTCATTGCGCATGAAATGTTTAATACAAATACATTACATTGTTTAAAAATTACATAAAATCATCCAAGTATAAAAACTGTTGAAGATTTCCACGCCATATCCCCGTGCGCGGCGAGAACAACCACGCGCACCGAAGGGATAGAACTAAAATCTTCCAAAAAGCTAGTTTTAGATGTTCAGCGTGAGGTGCTCTAAGTGTGACTCCATGCGCTACCTAGTTATCTCCTGAAAGACACGTAAAACATTTGAATCAGTATAAACTGAGTGAGTTCACAAGTTTTAGTACTTGATAAATCGTATTGCATCATAATCTTGATAAAAATCATTCCGAAACATAATTCTGATAGCATCATTATAACACATACTTGGTAAAACATAGTTTTACCAACATATTCTGATAAAATCGTTCCGCGGGTTACGCGCGAACATTTCTGGGAAACATTCAAGATAAGATTTCTGAAAAGGTATCAATCCCTCACGCGGGTGTGACAGATGTTCTGAAAAGGTATTGATACTGTTTTAGATGTTCAGATGTTCAGTGTCCACGGGTTGCGCGTGGACATTTCTGAAAAGCCGTGCTCGTCTGTGTAAGTGGCGCTGCCACTACGAGCAAATAATACTGTAATACCGTCCCGCGGGTTACGCGCGGACGTTGTGCCGGAAAACAAGGCGCTCGTCTGCGTAAGAGGAGCGACCTCTACGAGCGGGCTCAATCCCTTAGTACTGCCCCATGACCATACTAGGCACTCGTCTGCGTAAGAGGTGCGACCCCTACGAGTGGGCGGATCAAACCAGCAGTCCCTACCCTTAGAGTTCCAATGGTAAAGTGATCACTTACTCGAATTCTGGCGCACATACATCGTAAACCATAGATAACCGTTTGCGTTGCTCATCATGAAACATAATTTAAACACAATCGTTTGCATAACTTGTAAGTATACCATGATAAATCGTAATTTAAGTACGTGTCCCTCGCCCCGAAAACAGTTTAAAAACAGTGAAAATAGTGAAAATAGGGGCTGTGAGACTCACATGTGGTTCTTGTTAAGGGATTAATCGAGATTCGGGTTTTCTTGGTGTTGGCCTTTGAATTGAAGGTCTAGAATACGATTAAATAACAAGAAGTATATATATTAAGATCAAGAAATAGGAGAATATAAGGGTTGGAAAGTAGATCTCAAGGTTATAATCTCGGCTTACCTAGTAATAGGATCGGAAATGAAAACAACGGATTCTTAGGAGACGATTAGTGCAAGTTTGCAGTTCTTAAGAGAGAGGTTTGAAGTGTGCTTTGGGTGATAATTTAGGTTACATATTTATAGGCAAACTCAAGGGAACACAATCCCTTGCTTTAGGGGATTGAAATCTTTTCATATCTAGGTGTAATGATGGTAAAGTATGGACATTATTATTGTTTATTTAAAAGTGGAGTGGTGGATAAAAGATTTGATTTGATTTGGTCAGGACATGCAGGTCTGGGGTTGGTGAGAATAGGGTGGCTGACAGTTGACTTTTCATGTTACAGTATGCTTTTTCAGGTACTTGTCAGTGTACAGTAAAAAGTGGAAAATCTCTGAAACACGCTACTGTTCCCTTTTGGGCGGGAGTAATCTCCTTACATCTGGAGAATAGACTAAGTGTTCTGCGCGTATTATTTTGTGCGCATAGCTTTCTGCGTGAAGGACATTTCTTTGCTGCGGGTAGGTGCGTAACCTTCTCGCAGTTAGGGACATTGAGTTTCATTTGTAGATTCTCCAAGTGGTCTTGGTATTTCAACATAGTGATCAGTCATGTTGAAGTCAATTCCATCTTGGAGCTTCAGACAAACTAGCTCTCAATGTTCCCGCCATGCGGGGAGGTTAGTTCCCTTCCGCACGCGCATAAACGATTTAGGGTGCACCCGCCTTAGCATCATGCGGGATGGTCAACCCATTTGACAACATAACGTTAAGTTACATGAAAACATAAAGCCAAAACATTCGCGCATGGCCCGTATAACATATGCCCACGCTGGTTCTTAACACGGTGCGCTCGCGCAGGGCGCACATAATATGCCCGTGCTGACTAACATGGCGCGCTCGCGCACGGCGCATATAACAAATGCCCGCGCTGATTCTAACATAGCGCGCATAATATTTTCAATCACCTAATTATTAGGTTGATTACTTAGTTTATAGGATTGGGAAATTACCGGGTGTCACATTTTCCCCCTGTTAAGAGAATTTCGTCCCGAAATTTAGGAGACGTTGCTGGCAGAAGCCATGCTCTGAAAGAGGTGTGGGTATTTCTTGCGTATTTGATCTTCTCTTTCCCACGTGAATTCAGGCCCACGCCTTGAGTTCCATTGAACCTTTACTAACTTGATTTTGCTTCTGCGTAACTTTTGTTCTTTCCAATCGGTTACTGCTATAGGTTCTTCTACGAAGTGCAGTTGTTTGTCGATGTGAATCTCGTCCAACGGTAAAATTAACGTTTCGTCAGATAAGCACTTTTTGAGGTTGGATACATGGAACGCATCATGAACTCCACTGAGTTCGGCGGGTAAACGGAGTTTATAAGCAACCGGACCGATCCTTTCCAGGATCTCAAATGGTCCAATGTAGCGCGGATTCAACTTTCCTCGCTTGCCGAAACGGGGGACTCCTTTCCATGGAGAGACTTTCAAAAGTACTCTATCCCCTACTTGAAACTCCAACGGTTTCCTTCACACATCTGCGTAGCTCTTCTGTCTGTCGCGCGCTGTCTTAAGGCGATCCCGTATCTGAAAAATCTTGTCTGTTGTTTCTTGGATCAATTCTGGACCAGTCATTTGCTTGTCACCCACTTCAGCCCAGCACAGTGGGGATCTACACTTGCGCCCATACAAAGCTTCAAACGGCGCAGCCTTGAGGCTTGTGTGATAACTGTTGTTGTAAGAAAATTCAACCAATGGGAGGTGAGTATCCCAGCTACCTCCGAAATCGATTGCGCACGCGCGTAGCATATCTTCCAATGTCTGGATTGTTCGCTCGCTTTGTCCATCTGTTTGGGGATGATATGCCGTACTCATGTCAAGACGAGTACCTAAAGCCCCTTGTAACGATCTCCAAAATCTTGAGGTGAACCTACTATCTCTATCAGAAATGATGGACACCGGGACTCCATGTTTTGAAACTACTTCTCGAATATACAATCGGGCTAACTTTTCCATCTTATCGGTTTCCTTGATCGGCAGGAAGTGTGCTGATTTAGTTAGCCGATCTACAATAACCCAGATCGTGTCGTAACCCCCAGGTGTCCTTGGCAGTTTGGTGATGAAGTCCATAGAGATTTGTTCCCACTTCCACATAGGAATTTCTGGCTGTTGAAGCAACCCTGATGGTTTCTGGTATTCAGCCTTTACCTTCGAACACGTCAGGCACTTACTGACATACGTCGCGATGGCGCCTTTAAGATTGGGCCACCAATACAGCGCTTTAACATCTTGGTACATCTTGTCTGCGCCGGGATGTACGGAATACCGCGTCTTGTGAGCTTCGTTTAATACTTGCTCGCGCAATCCTCCCTTGAGAGGGACCCATATGCGGTTATCAAAATATCGAGTGTCGTTCTCTTTGATCTCCAAAATCTTAATCATACCCCCAAGGGATTCGTTTTTAACAAACTCTGGTTTCAAGGCTTCTTGCTGAGCGTCTCGGATGCGGGTAGAGAGATCTGCGCGAATGGTCAACCTTAGAGCCTTGACTCGTAGCGTTTTTATTCGCTCCTTCCTACTTAGCGCGTCTGCTACCACATTCGCCTTTCCAGGGTGGTACTTAATTTCACAATCATAATCATTCAACAACTCCACCCATCTTCGTTGCCTCATGTTTAAATCCTTTTTATCAAATATATGTTGAAGGCTCTTGTGATCCGTAAAGATTATACACTTTGTACCATAGAGGTAATGGCGCCAAATCTTTAGCGCGAAGACAACCGCTCCAAGTTCCAGATCATGCGTTGTATAGTTCTTTTCATTGGTCTTGAGTTGGCGCGAGGCATACGCTATGACTTTGTCTCGCTGCATAAGAACACATCCGAGTCCCTGATGTGAAGCGTCGCAGTAAACGACGATGTCATCCGTCCCCTCGGGTAAAGACAAAATTGGCGCACTACATAACTTCTGTTTCAACTTTTGAAATGCTGCTTCCTGATTTTCGCCCCAAACAAACTTCTTGTCTTTCTGAGTTAGCGCGGTTAGTGGTAGAGCTATCTTGGAGAAGTTCTCAATGAAGCGTCGATAGTAGCCAGCTAGTCCTAGGAATTGCCTCACCTCAGTTGGGGTTTTTGGCGCTTCCCAGTTTTCGATGGCCTTGACTTTGGAAGGATCAACGTGTATTCCTTTCTTGTTTATGACGTGACCGAGAAAGTGAACTTCTCTAAGCCAAAACTCACACTTGGAAAACTTCGCATACAACTTTTCTTTCCTCAACAATTCCAAAATCGATCTCAGGTGTTGCTCATGCTCGGCCTTGGTCCGAGAGTAAATCAAAATATCATCTATAAACACAATCACAAACTTGTCCAAGTATGGTTTGCACACGCGGTTCATCAGATCCATGAACACAGCCGGCGCATTAGTTAGCCCGAAAGGCATCACTAAGAACTCATAATGGCCGTATCTAGTTCGGAAGGCTGTTTTCGGCACATCTTCCTCATGGACCCTAAGTTGGTGGTATCCTGACCGTAGATCTACCTTCGAATAAAAACTGGATCCCTGCAACTGGTCAAATAAGTCGTCAATCCTCGGTAAGGGGTACCGATTCTTGACTGTCAGCTTGTTCAGCTCCCTATAGTCAATACACATTCTGAACGAACCATCCTTCTTCTTAACAAACAGTACTGGAGCTCCCCAAGGTGAAAAGCTTGGGCGTATAAAACCCTTATCCAATAGTTCCTGTAACTGATTGGATAGCTCTTGCATCTCAGATGGAGCTAATCGATAAGGCGCTCGAGCTACTGGCGCAGCTCCTGGGACTAAATCAATACGAAATTCGACTTGTCGCGGCGGTGGTAATCCGAGCAATTCTTCAGGAAAAACTTCTGGAAATTCGCGCACTACTGGTAAGTCTTCAATTCTCCGCTCATCTCCTTTCTTTTCTACTACATGCGCCAGGAAGGCGTAGCACCCTTTCCTTAGGCACTTGCGCGCCTTTAGGCACGAAATCAGTTTCGTCGCAACTCCCCTTCTTTCCCCTTGAATTACCAAGGTTTCTCCGTTCAACAGTGGGATCCGAACCTGCTTCTCATGGCAAATAACCTCTGCGTGGTTCTCGACTAACCAATCCATACCTACCACAATGTCAAAACTTCCCAAGTCTATTGGCAACAAGTTAATATTGAACCCGTGACCTCCCATGACTATTACACATTGTTCAGTTCTTTCGTTCGCGCATAACTGCCTACCATTGGCTAGTTCTATAGTATAAGGCGTGTCTAGCCTACTGGTTGCTAAGCCTAGGGAGTTTTTAAACTCAGCGGATATAAAACTTAGGTCAGCGCCAGTATCAAATAAAACAGATGCAAAATGGCCGTTAAGCAAAAACGTACCGGTTACCACATTCGGCTCTTCTTTAGCTTCGCCCGCGCCGATCACAAAAGCTCTCCCGCGAGCTTGGTTTCCCTTTTGCGGGCAATCCCGACTAAAAAGCCCTAGCTTTCCGCATGCGTAGCAGTTGTCACTGGCTCCAGCTTCTCTAGCACGGCAATTCACCGTCTTGTGCCCTGGCCTGTTACATTTGGCGCATGAGACGCTCGCACATTCACCCTCGTGGTGAAACTTGCATTTGTTGCACCATGGGTAAGGCCCGCTGTATCCTTTCCTTGATGGCTCTGCGGCTTGGATCGCGTAAACCTTTGCGCTCTCCTGCTTCTTGAACGGTGGCTGCTTGGAGTCGGACCCTCGATGGTGAGAGTTCCATTTCCTCTTGGAGTCAGAGGTTCGCTGCTCGTTTCCGCGCGTAGTCAACATACCCGCACGGACCGTATCCCTTGTAAGGGTGATGGCCCGCGCTACCGCCTCATCAAAGGTTGGAGGCGCTGCGGCGTTGAGCGGAACCCTAACAACAGGAGGTAACCCAAAGATATATCTCTCGATCTTCTTTTCCTCCGTGTTTGCCATGTCTGGCACCAACTGGCAAAGCTCGTTGAACCGGTTGTTGTAGGCGTCGATATCCGTTCCTACCATGGTGTGGTTCCAAAATTCCTGCTGCAGACTCTGGATTTCTGCGCGAGAGCAGAACTTTCTCATCATCATTTCCTTCAGTTCTTCCCAGGTCTTGTGAAGAGCAACTTCTCGCCCCAAAGTCTTCACTTGAAGCTTCCACCAGGACGAAGCTGCTTCTTGGAACATGCAGGTCGCGTAAAGGACCTTCTGGTTCTCACTACATCTGCTAATGGAGAGAACTGTCTCCATCTTGTCAATCCAGTTGTAGAGCCCAATGGCCCCTTCGGTACCCTTGAATGGCCAAGGCCTACAGGCCATAAATGTCTTATAGGAGCATCCTTTGTCCAAGGCTCCTGATTCGGGTTCTGGGGTCTCGTTCTGACGACCCTGACTTGATTCGGCCTTGCTGGCCTCATGTGTCGCGATCACCTGCGCGATTATTTCCGCGAGTTCCTCGGGTGTCATGGTGATTCCCTTGGCTCTAGTTGGAGGCATTCTCGCTTTAAAAGAGAATGAAAATACATTAAACTTAGCGCATGTACTCTGAGCACATAATGTTCTTTATCTTTATTCACTAGACACTGTGCGACCCGTGTTCCTAAGTGTGTGTATAGTTTCTTTTGAAAATATTTTCTTTGAAAAATATTTCATGCGATTCCCCAATGGTTATAGTCTAGGTTAAAACTTCTTTTCCTAGTTCGCTATAACCAGTGCTCTGATACCAATCTGTCACACCCAGCCCTGAACGGCGGAAACAGCCGGGCGCGCGCGAGTGGGGATTGATACTTAAGCACGGGCCATTGCAAACATTCAAGATAAGATTTTCATTGCGCATGAAATGTTTAATACAAATACATTACATTGTTTAAAAATTACATAAAATCATCCAAGTATAAAAACTGTTGAAGATTTCCACGCCATATCCCCGTGCGCGGCGAGAACAACCACGCGCACCGAATGGATAGAACTAAAATCTTCCAAAAAGCTAGTTTTAGATGTTCAGCGTGAGGTGCTCTAAGTGTGACTCCATGCGCTACCTAGTTATCTCCTGAAAGACACGTAAAACATTTGAATCAGTATAAACTGAGTGAGTTCACAAGTTTTAGTACTTGATAAATCGTATTGCATCATAATCTTGATAAAAATCATTCCGAAACATAATTCTGATAGCATCATTATAACACATACTTGATAAAACATAGTTTTACCAACATATTCTGATAAAATCGTTCCGCGGGTTACGCGCGAACATTTCTGGGAAACATTCAAGATAAGATTTCTGAAAAGGTATCAATCCCTCACGTGGGTGTGACAGATGTTCTGAAAAGGTATTGATACTGTTTTAGATGTTCAGATGTTCAGTGTCCACGGGTTGCGCGTGGACATTTCTGAAAAGCCGTGCTCGTCTGTGTAAGTGGCGCTGCCACTACGAGCAAATAATACTGTAATACCGTCCCGCGGGTTACGCGCGGACGTTGTGCCAGAAAACAAGGCGCTCGTCTGCGTAAGAGGAGCGACCTCTACGAGCGGGCTCAATCCCTTAGTACTGCCCCATGACCATACTAGGCACTCGTCTGCGTAAGAGGTGCGACCCCTACGAGTGGGCGGATCAAACCAGCAGTCCCTACCCTTAGAGTTCCAATGGTAAAGTGATCACTTACTCGAATTCTGGCGCACATACATCGTAAACCATAGATAACCGTTTGCATTGCTCATCATGAAACATAATTTAAACACAATCGTTTGCATAACTTGTAAGTATACCATGATAAATCGTAATTTAAGTACGTGTCCCTCGCCCCGAAAACAGTTTAAAAACAGTGAAAATAGTGAAAATAGGGGCTGTGAGACTCACCTGTGGTTCTTGTTAAGGGATTAATTGAGATTCGGGTTTTCTTGGTGTTGGCCTTTGAATTGAAGGTCTAGAATACGATTAAATAACAAGAAGTATATATATTAAGATCAAGAAATAGGAGAATATAAGGGTTGGAAAGTAGATCTCAAGGTTATAATCTCGGCTTACCTAGTAATAGGATCGGAAATGAAAACAACGGATTCTTAGGAGACGATTAGTGCAAGTTTGCAGTTCTTAAGAGAGAGGTTTGAAGTGTGCTTTGGGTGATAATTTAGGTTACATATTTATAGGCAAACTCAAGGGAACACAATCCCTTGCTTTAGGGGATTGAAATCTTTTCATATCTAGGTGTAATGATGGTAAAGTATGGACATTATTATTGTTTATTTAAAAGTGGAGTGGTGGATAAAAGATTTGATTTGATTTGGTCAGGACATGCAGGTCTGGGGTTGGTGAGAATAGGGTGGCTGACAGTTGACTTTTCATGTTACAGTATGCTTTTTCAGGTACTTGTCAGTGTACAGTAAAAAGTGGAAAATCTCTGAAACACGCTACTGTTCCCTTTTGGGCGGGAGTAATCTCCTTACATCTGGAGAATAGACTAAGTGTTCTGCGCGTATTATTTTGTGCGCATAGCTTTCTGCGTGAAGGACATTTCTTTGCTGCGGGTAGGTGCGTAACCTTCTCGCAGTTAGGGACATTGAGTTTCATTTGTAGATTCTCCAAGTGGTCTTGGTATTTCAACATAGTGATCAGTCATGTTGAAGTCAATTCCATCTTGGAGCTTCAGACAAACTAGCTCTCAATGTTCCCGCCATGCGGGGAGGTTAGTTCCCTTCCGCACGCGCATAAACGATTTAGGGTGCACCCGCCTTAGCATCATGCGGGATGGTCAACCCATTTGACAACATAACGTTAAGTTACATGAAAACATAAAGCCAAAACATTCGCGCATGGCCCGTATAACATATGCCCACGCTGGTTCTTAACACGGTGCGCTCGCGCAGGGCGCACATAATATGCCCGTGCTGACTAACATGGCGCGCTCGCGCACGGCGCATATAACAAATGCCCGCGCTGATTCTAACATAGCGCGCATAATATTTTCAATCACCTAATTATTAGGTTGATTACTTAGTTTATAGGATTGGGAAATTACCGGGTGTCACAGAAGGTACGCATTACAACATATCAAGATCAGCATTCGTCCATACACATTCATATCTAACCATACATTAGATGAGAAACATGGAAGGTTGAGTGAATTCCTTCTAACTCTTCAGGCAATTCCAGTTTATAAGCCACTTCACCCACACGATCTATAATCTTAAACGGTCCAATGTACCTCGGACTCAACTTTCCTCTCTTCCTGAAGCGAATGATTCCTTTCCAATGCGAGACCTTGAGCATCACACTGTCACCAACGCTAAACTCAATCGGTCGTCGCCGCTTATCAGCATACGACTTCTGTCTATCTTGAGCAGCTTTCATCCTTGCCTTAATCTGATCGAACTTCGAAGAAGTTTCTTGCACAACTTCTAAACTTCCTATCTCTTTCTGACCAATCTCCCCCAACATACCAGAGTTCTACATCGTCTACCGTAAAGCATCTCGAACGGTGGCATACCAATACTTGAATGATAATTGTTGTTGTAGGAGAATTCTGCTAGATGCAGATGATCGTCCCAACTCCCTCCAAAGTCCAAAACACAAGCACGTAGCATATCCTCAAGGGTTTGGATCGTCCTTTCAGACTGCCCATCTGTTTGAGGATGATACGCCATACTGATGTTCAATCTTGTTCCCATAGCTTCATGGAACTTCTTCCAAAACCTCGAAGTAAAACGAGTATCTCTATCAAACACGATCGATAACGGCACTCCATGCTTATATACAACCTCTTTAATGAACAAGCTTGCCAACTTTTCTGACGAGATAGCCTCTCATATAGGCAGAAAGTGAGCACTCATGGTCAAACGGTCCACAATCACCCAGATGGTATCATGATGCTTAGCTGTACGAGGTAGCTTAGTTATGAAATCCATGGTGACGTGTTCCCATTTCCATTCTGGTATCTCTAAAGGCTGCATTTTCCCATAAGGCTTCTGATTCTCTGCCTTGACTTGTAAACAAGTTAAGCACCTACTGACGTAATCTACCACATCATTCTTCATTCCTGGCCACCAGTAGTCTCTTTTCAAATCTTGGTACATCTTCGTAGCTCTTGGATGAATAGAATATCTTGACTTATGATCTTCATCTAAGATTCGACCTCTGAGATCTCCATGGCGTGGAATCCACATGCGGTCAAACCTAGTCTTAACACCATGCGTGTTTTCCATCAACTCGTCTTGCTGACCAAAAATCCTTTCTTTCTTTATTAGCCCTTCATCTACCAGCACTTCAGACTGCACCTTAATGATTTCTTCAAATAAGCTTGAGTTCATAACTAGCTGATACGACTTTACTGTTGCAATGACTTCCTCATTCTTACGGCTTAGTGCATCAGCGACCACGTTAGCTTTATCAGGGTAGTACTTAATATCGCAGTCGTAATCCTTTATCAATTCTAACCATCTTCTCTGCCTCATGTTCAATTCCTTCTGCTCGAAGAAGTACTTTAAACTCTTATGATCTGTGTAAATGGTACACTTAGTACCATACAGATAGTGTCTCCATATCTTGAGAGCATGCACTACTGCTGCTAGCTCCAAATCATGCGTCGGATAAGTACTCTCATGGACCTTCAATTGTCTAGACGCGTAAGCTATCACCTTTCCTCGTTGCATCAACACGCAACCTAACCCACGATGCGAAGCATCAGTACAAACAACCAAATGCACGTCACCATCGGGTAAAGCAAGGATTGGAGCTTGCGTGAGTCTCTTCTTTAACTCCTGGAAAGCCTCTTCCTGAAACTTACCCCAACTGAATACTATCGACTTTCGGGTCATGCCGGTCAACGGTGCGGCTATCTTGGAGAAACCTTCGATGAATCTCCTATAGTAGCCAGCTAACCCTAAGAAGCTTCGTATATCAGTCGGATTATGTGGAGTCTTCCAATTTATTATCGCTTCAATCTTAGCTGGGTCCACGGTAATCCCTTCAGGATTGATCACGTGACCTAGAAATTGTACTTCTCGCAACCAGAACGCGCATTTCGAAAACTTAGCATACAACTTCTCTTTCTTCAGAGTCTCCAATACTTCTCGCAGATGCTCAGCATGGTCGGACTTGCTTTTGGAATAAATCAATATATCGTCGATGAAGACGATAACCGACTTATCCAACATTGGCCGACATACCCTATTCATCATGTCCATAAATGCTGCGGGAGCATTCGTTAGACCGAATGACATTACGAGGAACTCGTAGTGTCAATACCGCGTCAGAAACGCTGTTTTAGGGATGTCTGCCTCTTTCACCTTCAACTGATGATAGCCTGATCTGAGATCTATTCGTTAGAACCAGCTTGACCTTGCAGTTGGTCAAACAGATCGTCAATCCTTGGCAAAGGATATCTATTCTTTACCGTAAGCTTGTTCAACTCGCGATAGTCTATACACATTCTCATACTTCCATCTTTCTTCTTCACGAACAACACTGGCCCGCCCCAAGGAGAAACACTTGGTCTTATGAAACCTTTGTCGATGAGTTCTTGTAGTTGGGACATCAATTCTTTCATCTCAGACAGCGCTAGACGGTAAGGCGCTTTCGCGACGGGCTGGGCTCCTGGTATTAAATCTATCTGGAATTCTATCTCACGTTCCGGTGGCAACCCCGGAAGATCCTCAGGGAATACTTCTGGGTAATCGCGCACAATAGGAACATCTTTCATTTCTTTCGTCTCGGCCGTAGCGTTGACAACGTACGCCGGGTGGGCACCGCACCCTCGCCTTAACAAACCTTCGGCTTTTATCATTGAAATGACGTTAAAACCTGAACTTTCCTTATCGCCATAAACCGTCACGACACTACCATCCAAGGACTTTAGCTTTATTATTCTACTCTTACATACTATCTGAGCTTCATATTCAGATAACCAATCCATTCCCAAGACTACATCGAACCCTCCTAAGGTCATGACATACAAAGTAACAGGGAACTCATGTCCCTCTAATTATATCTTACAATCCTTAACCATTTTCATTATTTTCACCGAGGTGTCACTAGCGGTTTCTACTATGAAGGTTTCAAACACTCGGCAACTTTTCATTTTTGCTAGTTTACTAAACGCCGTAGCTACAAAACTCCTATTCGCACCCGAATCAAATAATACTGAAGCAGAAATACCGTTTACTCGGAACGTACCGGTCACAACATCAGGATTCTGTCTAGCCTGTTCATGGGTCAGCATGTAGGCTCTAGTCCTCGGCCTTGCTTGATCAGCATCTTTCTTCCCACTACCTCCAGCCTCACCGTCGGCGCACTCCCTTGCCATATGGCCTGCCTTACCGCACTTAAAGCATGTTGGTTTTGCATTACATTCATTAGCATAATGACCCATCTTCCCACACTTATAGCAGGCATTTGTCCCCATCCTACATTCTCCACCATGAGCCTTTCCACATTTGTGGCACACGTCCGAACCAGTACCCCACTTGCACTCGCCACCGTGTACCTTCCCACACGTCTTGCATGTCTTTCTCCCCCACACATTCTGCTTCGTGTCCCTAGGGTTCCATAACTAAATACCAGTTCGTTTGGCAGGCGCGACCCACTTCTTCTCCTTCTTCTCATCCATAGCCAACTCATCTATCAAGTCCTCATAAACCGTTTCCGTGAGCCCCACAGCAGAATCAAAAGTACCTGGTCTACCAGCCTTGACCAAGACACGAACATTCTGTGGCAGTCCCCTGAGGTAGCATTTGATCCGCTTGGCCTCAGTGTTCACCACGTCTGGCACCAACCTTGACAGACGGTTGAATTCAGTGAGGTATTCTCGGTGCGTCATCTTACCCACCTTCAGACTTAAGAACTTCATCTCAACCCTCTCTATCTCTGCATCAGCACAGAATCGTTTCATCACTAACTCCTTCAGATCGTCCCACCTCAAGGCCTTGATCTCTTCTTGACTCTTCCTCTGCTCGACTGTCTCCCACTAGTACATCGCCTCCTCACCGAAGGATTGGGTAGCATACCCCACAGCTTGGTCGGGACGACATTCGCTAATTCGGATAATTTTGTCCATCGCGGTTATCCATTGGAGAGTAGCGATTGCGTCTCCCAAGCCGGTTAGTTCCGGTGGACCACAGCTTATGAAAGACTTATAGTTGCACCCACCTCGGCCCCTTTTCTCGCCATCAACCTTCACTGACTTCACCACGCTTGATTCTTCCCTTTCCCCTTCACCATTTTTCTTACCATCTCCTTCTGCCCTTTCAGTGGTTCTTTCACGGCCTCCAGCAGACCCTTCAGCATTCCAGTTCTTCGCAGCAGCTGCTGCCGCTTGCACAATGGCAGCTTGAACAGTAGGGTCAAGTTGATACCCCTCGTTGTTACTCGGATTTCCACCAGTTGCACTTCCTTCTCCCTCATTATTAGTAGCTGCTTCCACTGACGGTTCTCGGACAACGCGTGGCCTGCCACGACGTCCCGTACGTCCTCCTTTTCCATCAGCTTTCTTAGCTCCAGACATTCGTATTCTATAAGGAAACACAAACGTCATCACTTAAGGAACCATTTAGTACAAGGATAGTAAGGCTAACAGGTAATAACAGTGGCCAGCTGTGATTAGCTGATCACGTTACTTTCCGTGTCCTATACACTTCCCTTTATGAGTCTATTTGTGCAGGTTCTACTTCTAACAGTTAGACAATCAAGAATTTCATATCATCTTATACCTCTATCCCTAGCAATTAAGCTAGCATTCACACATTCTTTATTTAGCAATTACACAAACATTCATTCATTATTCTACTTTACATGTGAATTTAATCACGTACTTTACCTTTACTTAGCTTGCTTGAGTGACACATGGCATTCTCGTACTGGCATCTTCTTTCTTTTCTTAATTTTTACCCCATTCTCTGTTCGAGTCTAAGCATGTAGGATGCTTAAATCTCTCGAACTTTGCTCTGATACCAACTTGTAAGGCCCCGTTACCGATAACCCTACTTTAACGTTGGATTTACTCATAAACGCAGTTCTAAATATCAGAGTTAACAAAAACTTTCGCGGAATAATAAAAACTTCATCCATAACATTTTACATAACCATCAAGTCATGTCTTATAAAACGTTCGTAGTCAATTAAAACAAAACATAGTCATTAAAACATCACAACATTTCTTCGAGATGCCAGTATCTTCGATTTCCATGCCATGTGTCTTCAGTCAGGCGAGCTGCCTCAACCTATTTGCCTGCGTGCATACTAAAAGTCAGCTATGCTGAGTGAGTTCTAGTTAATCACGTAACTTACTTTTCATAAACATATACGTGCCCGAAGGTACGCATTACAACATATCAAGATCAGCATTCGTCCATACACATTCATATCTAACCATACATTATAAAGGGCGTTTCACCCTACATACCTCGGATATTTTTAGGGTCCGGTACCCTCCATCCTCGGATATTATTAGGGTCCGGTCACCCTTCATCCTCGGATATTATTAGGGTCCGGTCACCCTTCATCCTCGGATATTATTATGGTCCGGTACCCTTCATCCTCGGGTATTATTAGGGTCCGGTACCCTTTCTTCCATAGCTTCACACTATACCTGTCCATAAATACTTTTCCTGACAATACGTGCAATCTCCGAAGAGCGTTCACGTACCATTAAATTATCATACGTACATTATGCATACATCATAAATATTCATACATGCATCTTATCTTACATCATACATAGCAATCACGTCTTTAGCTACCACCTGACGGTACATGCAACATCCGAAGATCGTTCAAGCACCGTCAAGCAATCATCATACATACATCATACAAGGCATACACTTACCACTTAAGGTAAGTGTATTAACTATCACATCGAGTATGCACACAGCCTCGAAAACATAAAAAGGAAGTTGGGATAGAAACTCACCTCAATGCGGTTGCGTTCACCGTTTACGGTTATTCCCTTCTTGAGCTGTGCACGACTAACTGTAAAATAATTACAGTATTAAGTACCGCTCTAGTCATCTCATTGCTACTTAATTAGTCTTACACGTTTAAGCTGTTTTACTTCATTAAATCATTACCTGGTTAGTTAATCGTTACTCATTTACCTTTAAAGGTATCTTTCATAAATTGCCAAACTACAAGGGCTGTTATGTAATTATATAATTATTTTCTAAGTCCAGGGACTGTTATTGTCATTCAGTTAAACTTCTAATTCGTTATTGGTTCATAGCGAATTGGATTATCCTAGCGAACTGGTTCTTATAACGAATTGAACCCTTAACGAACTGGACTCTTTAACGAATCAGTCCATATAGCGAATTAGACCTTCTAATTCGTTATTTCTTTTAACGAATTAATCATAACGAATCAAGGGTAATTCGTTACCATTTTCCCTTAACGAATCAGAGACGAATCATAGACGAACTAGAGCTAGTTTGCTGTGCTCCCTTAAGCGAATCAACTAACGAATCACCTTCAATTCGTTAAGTCCCCATAGCGAACTAACTAACGAATCACCTTCAATTCGTTAAGTCCCCATGGCGAACTAGGGTTAGGTCAGGGAATGTCAGAACATTCCCTGACATTCCTTATCCTCGTACCACTATTCCGGCGCCGCCTTTCCGGCGCCGCCTTTGCCTGAAAGCCGCCGGAAAACCGCGAACACGTCGGAAAAACGAGTTTTAACTCGTTTTTCACCGTTTTTCGTCCCGTTCGATCCATATCTGAGCTAGGGTGACCCCTAAGCTCATCATAGGTTCGGTTTATACCCGATTCCACCCGGATCTCGTGACTTAAATGGTTTAACGGTGTCGGCTCGTCGTTTAGTGATCATAACTAACGGATTTAAGCTAATACAACAAAATACTATCATACCTTGGGTCGGGATCCGATTCTTCTTCTATATTTCGGCTAGAGAGAGAGAGAGAGAGAGCTTAAGTGTGTGTGTTTGAGAGGTGTAAGGGATATGTGTAAATGAATTAAATGGAGGATTAAGGGTATATATATTTTTTATCATGGGCTTAAGCCCATGGTCTTTCCTTCATTCCTCCATAACCCAAATCCATAACCCATATCCATTTACCCAACACAAGTCCATCTCGTATTCTATTCAACTAAACCGATAACGACCCGCTATAAAATAAACGAACTTTATTTTATTAATATAACCGAAAGTAGGATGTTACAAGTTACGAGCATCGAAGGGTGTTGCGGGTGTGCTCGGATTTGTCGAATATGAGGTCTTTGAACTTTATGTAGCCCGGGATGATGCGACGGATCGTCGAGCGACCAGAATGGTGGAATCCCCTTTCCATTTTGGGCAATCCCGAAGTTTCTCCCAAGAACTTTAATACTTAAATGTCTTCCCATGTCGCTCATCTGGTTGCCATTGTGTTCGAAAGTTGGTTAACGCTCGGGATTGGATGTTGGCGTCATTTTGCCCGCTATGCCAACCGGTTCATTGCAATCGATTGTATATCCCAACATATTTTTGGCATTCATGGTTTATGACCTTTCAATGAACTTGAACCGCTCCATTACCTCGGTATTCAATCGGTTTGCCCGTTATCTCGAGCCAAAGTTCAAATATTTTCTTCCAAAATATTCCGACGACTTGAAAGTTTGTTTGTAACATCATGAAATTTTCGGATAAAAGTTGCCAAGTTTTAAAATCCAATAAATTTTGATTTTTTGTCCGATCGGGATACGCGATCCCTCAAGACTCAACGTCATCGCGCATCACGATGACGTGATCTGACAACAGGAACGTGTCCCGCCACGTGTCCCCACATGGCACTACATCAGCCATGTGGCACACGTGGCAAAGCTACTGGGTGATTCACCAAGCCTAGTCACGATACGCGATGGCCTTCCTTTGGGCCATCGCGTATCGCGATCCATTAAAATATTAATCAAAAATCCGTTAACCCATCGCTATACGCGATCCCTTGGGCCCATCGTGATACGCGATCCCTCAAGACTCAACGTCATCGCGCATCACGATGACGTGCTCTAACAACAGGCACGTGTCCTGCAACGTGTCCCCACGTTGCACTACGTCGGCCTTGTGGCACATGTGGCAAAACTACTGGGTGATTCATCAAGCCTAGTCGTGATACGTGACGGCCTTCCTTTGAGCCCATCGCGTATCGCGATCCATTAAAATATTAATTAAAGATCCGTTAACCTATCGATATACGCGATGTATTTTTATATCAGATGGTTCAGGATTTTTATATGAGGTCGTTAATAAGAATACATTACGGCACCGTCTATAAATAGATTCGGATTTCATGAGGTCATTAATAAGAATACATTAACGGCACCGTGCTATAAGAGAATACCAAATAGTTCACGGATTTACGAATCTACCTTCCAAAAGTGGTAAACACATAAGCATATAAGCATGTAAGCATAGAACACCAAATTGAGCAATTATTTAAGTAAAGTATACAATCACGTTTGTGGGTTTAAAGATTCAAGTAATGAAAGCATTTAGTTTGATAAGTATGAAATGTCACCCCAAAACGAAATATGGAAAAAGGGGTATGAAAGTACTCACCTCGATTGATGAATTGAGAACTAATTAGACAAATAAATGAAGCTTGAACGGTAAACTAACAGATCCGACTTGAAAGCTAAATGAAAACGAATAATAAAATATATTGATGAACTTGAACTTTAGTTGAAACTACATTTGAAACATTGGACGAGAAGGTTCGGTTGTTAATCGGATTACCGGTTAGTTTGTTAACGATTAGGGACTCATAGTTAATTGATAATTAAAATAAAATAATATTATTTTATTGGGCTTTTAAATAGCTAAACCAATATAAAAAGAAACAAGATGGGTTTAAATCAAGAGTTCGGTTTTATAAAAATGAATTGATAATAAAGTTTATAATAATATTATTAATGATAAAGATAATAATGATAATGATAATTTCAAAAAGTAAAGTTTCATATATATATATATATATATATAGATATAGATAAGCAAGATATTGATGGTAAAAATAATAACCATAATTATTATTAATAATACTAATAATAATAGTTAGAGAATAACGATCTTAGTATTTATTAATGTGTTATTGATAAAAGTAATAATAATAATAATAATAATAAATAATAATATTGATAGTATTTATGATACCATACCCGATGTCGGTTTGATTTCTAAACGAATTCATAAAATAAATATAATAATATTATTGTTAATAATAAATGGTAAAATATGATTTTACTAAATAATAAAAATATGATCTTTATTAATAATAATAACGAGTTTAATATTTATAATATTAATGATAGTAATAATAATAATATTAATATTAACAATAACTAAATTTAATAGTAAGTTATATGTAAAAATACTAATTAAAATCTTTATGTTTTGATGTTAATATTAATAGAAATAATAAATTTGTTAAGTATATAAAACTAATAATACCAAAACCGGTCTAGGATGAGACCCGAACCCGAGACATCTAGTTTAAATCACTAACGTTCAACTCAACCGAAACCACGATAAACAATTGTTAATTTAAACCCATATTAAAATAATATAACCATTTCCCGGGTGTTTGTCTTTTACCCAAATCAAACCAACACTATATCCAATCCAACTCGTTTCAAAGTGTATAAACAAATACATAACCGATACTACCAAACCAATTTATTAACCATTTAAAACCCGACAATCGCTATATGAAAGTTAATAATAACAAAACTCAAATTAAATGTACCTATTATATGTTTCACGAGTCGTGGTTTTATACCGAGAAGGAATCAAGTAGAAACTGCCGGAGACGACAAAACCACAGTCCCCGAGGCCGAT
This sequence comes from Bidens hawaiensis, assembly GCF_021521415.1. Classification (NCBI taxonomy): domain Eukaryota; kingdom Viridiplantae; phylum Streptophyta; class Magnoliopsida; order Asterales; family Asteraceae; genus Bidens; species Bidens hawaiensis. The sequence continues at coordinate 191,907 of NW_027494695.1, read as the reverse complement.
TCCGGCCACTTGAGGTGCGCCGGAAATGAAGAAAAAGAACAGAAAAAGGGAAGAGAGGGAGAGAGAGAGAGAGAAGCCGTGAGAGAGAGAGAGTGAAAGAGCCGAGAGAGAGTACACCGATGGCCTTTTTTCTGGTCACCGGAAAAAACATGTAGAGAAGGAGTGGCCCCCGGGGATGCGCGAGGGGAAGAGGGAGAGGTGGAGAGGAGGGAGTAGGGTGGTCGGAGGAAGATGAGGGGAGATGGAGGTTGTCATTGGAGATCCGGGGTCGCCGAAAAAACTCCAGGAGGTAGGGTAGCGAGGTTGGTGGTGATGGTTGCGGGTGATGGTTTGTGGCTGAGATGGTCGGAGAAACGAGGGAGAGGTGGTGGGGTAGCCGGACCGCGGCTCCGACTGCCGGAAATTTGGGAGAAGAAGGTGGAGTGCGGCTGGGGAGTTTAAGGTAGGGTTAGGTATTTTTGGTTTAAATATATGGTACATATTTACAGAAATGGCCCCTCAAGTCTCAATCAAGCTTAAATACGAGTTTAAAGGTTCCTAATGCTTATAACAACTTTACAAAACTCAGTTTGAACCCTTTATGTTTTCTTAACGACTCTATAATATGACAAACATCGATTTATTGACGATCGAAATATATAATATAATATTGTATAATAAATAAATAAAATTCTAAAAATGCTGAGTCGGGTTCACGTAATAAAAGTTTTCAAAACGAAAACAACTCGAGACTCGGATTTGACGAATGTCACAGTATCCCCAACTTTTTAGAAATTTCGTCCCGAAATTAAAATAAAATCAAAGAAAAAGTAATTATCAACGAATATTGTCTTTAGTAAGATAATTGCTTGAACAAATTTTTAAGTAAAAGAATAACGTCAAATCCTTGCATGACTCGAAAAACGCTACAAATGAGAAAACATAATAAATGCACTTATATATAGGATGTACCAGCGGTGTATCCACCATGCCCATATCATGATTTCGCATCTTTATCGTTTTTCTACCATCATCCTCGGTTCTGAGTTATCGCACACAACCGTACTTACCATGACTTCCATACGGGGATTTCGATAATTAAGTGTGCACCCATAATTATTTCGATCGTCGTATGGTCCACATGGTTCATTCCATTGCGTGGTTTAAGAGACATGTTTATTTTGAAACCTTTAATTAATAAAGGTGTAAATAATTTGTTGATTTTTTATCAATATTGACAAAACAGTACTAGCGGTTGAAAATTTCAGGATTGACCCGTTTTTAATAAGTTGGAAAATGGGATACATAAATGAAACAGTTCAAAGTCTTAGAATATAAACCAAGGCGAAAGTAACAATTCGGCTTAAATTAATTAAAGACGATCAAATAAATAAAATCCATTGTAGACAATTACGAGACGAGGATTGAAGTCAAATACCATCAAGATAATTACCAAAGTCAATAATCGAGGTACTAAATAAGATTGATAAGATGAAACCTGATAAATAGAAATGAAAAGTCCAATAAATGATCACATAAAGTTGGGATAAACGATTACACAACTTGCAATAACGTCGTACGATGAGTTTCACACGTTAACAAACTTGAGGTTATAAGTATTTGAAGATATGATTACTTGAAATGTAACAACATGAGAAATGAGGTGAGTTTCTTTGGGGTGACGCATACGTGCATCAATATAAATAAAATAGTATTTAGTTAACAACCAAAACAATCGATGAAATGTGATAAAACGTGAATACGGCCACTATTGTGAAACCATTTATATAATCGTCATTATAATAACAGTTTCTAATAGCGCCAAAACTTGTAGACAGCCACACATAGGCTGTTAATAGATTAGATGAAATGATATAGAGTAATGTATAGAATCGTGTTTACATAAATGCTCAAATATGAATAACAAAGTCATGAAAATATCGTTTAAATGATAAACGAGATTTCGGCGAAGTTAAGGTTTTGAAAGTATTACACAAATTGTTATTGAATAGTTTGCATTCGGTCACGAAAATCGAAACACAAAAATGAATCTCATGTGCATAATATTGTCATCGAAACATCTCATCAAATGAAAATAAAATCGCAATAATTGTGAGACTCGAATTAATGTTGAAATATGTAAATCGCGTAGCGTATAATAGACTAAAACTGAAAATGAGGTCTTGAGTAAGGCCGTTTTATTGCTTCTAAGAAATGTACATAATAACAAAGCATCACGGTAACGCATTGCTATGGGAAATATTTAAATCTTTATTGAATGTAAATCTTGTAATCCAAATTGTAAAGGGGTTTGTATACATAAAGTTATTGTGATGAAAATAAATTATATAAAGTGATGATGCTTGCGATAATAAGAAATAATAATTTGCATAAAACGTTATCGGACGAAAATTTGTGTAGCAATATAAGATATTTATAAGCGCGTCCCAAAAGATTTGCAAAGCCATGGTCATTGGGTTTATGCAATATGGTGAAAGTTATAATTTATTCCTAAATAAATCCCGCATTCAACATTCAAAATGAAACCTCGTATTTATGAAGTTATTAAGAGATTTATCACCTTAGGTGACAATATTTAAAATCTTGAAATCATACACATAATCGTTTAACAACCTTTGAAGAGAAATCCTCATAATCAAATTTTTTTTTTGTTGTCATGACAATACAATATATATATATATATACACATTTTTAGAGTGTATAATTTAAAAGTGATTATTTGAACACATGAGGTCGTTATAAATACATTAGTCGTATATAAGTACAAAAAAAAATTAAGGAAAACGAAGCTTGCGTGTGTATGGGAGTTTTAGGCTTCGAATAGTGAATGGTTTGGAAATTTGGTGAGGAATGAGTGTGTTTCGGTTGGCTTGCATAATTGGGTTTTCTTGAGTTGGATTTATGAGGTTTGTTGAGTTTAGGTCGTTTGAGTGGTTTAGGCTTTGGTGATTTGTGTGAGTAATAGTTGGGCTAATATGTGAGGTTTGGCTTATTTAAGCTTGGGTTAAGTTTGTGGGTTGGGTAATTTGATCTTGGCTAGTTTGGGTTAAGATTTAGTTTATACATATATTTTGTAAAGAGTGTTTGGGTTACTATTTTGACATCAACTCTATGGTTGGATGGAAATGATGTGACGATATGGTTTGTAACTCGACATAGTATGGGTCGAAGGAATTTTAGTCATAGTTGGGTAAGCTTTGGTTTGTATATGTTCAAGGCATTTGTGAGTGTGTTTGTTGGTGTCTTTGAAGTACTAGGATAGTGAGTTTGATAGGTTTTCGTGGCGTGGGAGTGTCTGTATTTAAGGCTTTTTGTTGGGTTAATGTTGTACATCTTGGATTTTGCATGGGGTTTGGGTTGGTGAGGGTATACTTTTGGATGTTTAGGTTTCGTTCATATTGAGGAAAGATTTGAGTGATCGGGAAAACTTTTGAAGTGAAAGTGTGGTTTGATTTAGAATGGTAGTATGAGATGAGATACGGGTGTTTGGAAGCTCGTGGTTGCGTATAGGGAGATTTTTTTTTTGACAAGTAGTAAGTATTAATTTTGAAAATATCATATTTTATAAATAATGTTTGAAGCATCCATAAAGAATTTGATAAATAAAAAAAATTCAAGTTAATATATATATATGAATATATATTATATAAATAGAATTCTTTTGAGATCCGAGCGTGTGAATCACACAATTTTTTTATTATTATTTTTTCTATATAAAGATTAATATAATTTTATTTTATTTTTTGCTTATGAGGGAAATTAAAATACGTAAATTGAATGTCAAAATTTGTTATGAGGTCTCAATATTGAATGATGAGTGTCGTTTTGGAAATATAAAGTTGCGAAATGAAATCCCTTTTTTTTACCAAGTTCGTTATTTAATATCGTGTAATGAATAATATCATGGTGAGTTAAAATGACCGGCATTGTAAATCGAGAAATCACAAGTAAACAATTTTTTTTTGTCTTTAAAATAAAATTCCTATGAAGTTTTGCGTGAGAATTTTAAGAAAGTTACAAACTATAAGTTTGCGATTTTCTTGAAAAAATCAAAACGAAACTACCATAAGAAATTTAAAACGAGTTATAATAAGATGCAAGTTTTATTGGTGAAAATTTATAATGAAGCAAAAATGCATAATGAAAGTTGTTATGAAAATATATTCGGGTATGGAAAATTTTTTTACCACGTGTATTATATAATGTAGTATAATTAAAAATGTTGTGCGATGTTTAAATAATTAAAATTTTGAAGTGATCGTCCAAAATAGACGGAATAGTTATAAAAATAAAATTTTATAAAATTTTTGTACAAGGACTTTAAAAACAATTTAAAGTTTATAAATAACAAAATTATTTGAAAAGTTTAGGTCAAATTTATCATAAAACCCTCTTAATATGATGAAATTTATATAATAAGGTTTTCGTTTGTAAATCGTCTTAATGAAAATAAATGGCATATTAAAATCATTACGAACAGATCAAACTAGCTATATATATACATATATTTTTAACTTATTTCGAAGAGATTTTAATAAACGAAATTTGCAAATAAAAATCCTTGTGAAATCAACATGAGAAAATTGGTGTAAAACTTTACCATATAAAATCGAGATGTACAAGAGTTATTAACAAATAAATATAACATTTAAGAATAAAGACTTGTGATAAGAATTTATAACAAAATAAGGGAAAATGGTTTAAATTCTTGAAACGTAATAATAATGTTTTAAGATTTTAAGGTGGAAAAAATCGTGCATGAACCACCATGACTTGATATTCCGACACTAAAAACTTTTATTACAAAAATACCATATTGGGGTCTAAACATGTGCACGTACCACCGCGTCTTTTTCATGTCTTTGACTCAAATAACGATTGTAACAAAAACAATAAATCAGAACACAACGTCATGTCAAAACACTAGTCCACGAAATCACCGTAGTTCTATTGTTTTAACACCGAAAATTAGGATGGCGGGCGAAACGCTCGCATTCGACTACTTAAAGTGGTCATCACATATGAGACAACCTTTAAGGAGATTTGAAACAACGGGATCCAAGTTAAGCTCACGATCCATAAAACACAATGAAAACTAATGTTTTTGCATTTTAAGGTAAAGATAGCTTACATTATTATGTAAATATAAAATTTAAACAAAAATAAAGTAAGAATACCTTAAATTATTACGAAAATACAAGCATGTGTACATATAAAAATTTATCAAAAGAAGGTAAGGATACCTTAATATGTTTCGAGTATTTGTGTATATATACAATTTGATAAAATAAATAAGTATATAAATAAACAAGTGTATTGAACAATCAAGTAGGGTAAACACGTATAGGCAACACGTATAAGGAACCTAAAGTAAAGACTATACTGGTCATTACGTCTAACCACCTATCTTATAGTCTTGTGGCTTTGATACCAATCTGTTACACCCCGACCAAAGGCGGCGGAACATGCCGGGGTGCAACGTTATTGGACAAATACACAAGACACTATTTAAAGTGACAATATTTATTTAACTCATTTTATTTCAACAAATCAAATAAACAACACGTCTTGTCCACACAAACAAGTTGTAAGCAAGTAACAATTATATTGGTTGTTTTACTAATATCCTAATGGTCTTTGTTACGTTTTTATTCAAGTCCTCGAGTCAACAAAAGTCAAACCTGTAACATTTCATAAAATAAAGTTCGTCAACACAAAGGTTGGTGAGCAATTCATAAGATTGAGCATATAAATATATAGTAGTAAAAAGCCACAAAACTTGTATACGAAACGATAAATAAAAGCAACAATATGGATAATATGAGATCGCTAACACATTAGCGACACCTGCCATAAGAGAATACCAGATGGTTCAGGATTTTTATATGAGGTCGTTAATAAGAATACATTAACGGCACCGTCTATAAATAGATTCGGATTTCATGAGGTCGTTAATAAGAATACATTAACGGCACTGTGCTATAAGAGAATACCAAATAGTTCACGGATTTATGAATCAACCTTCCAAAAGCGGTAAACACATAAGCATATAAGCATGTAAGCATAGAACACCAAATCGAGCAATTATTTAAGTAAAGTATACAATCACGTTTGTGGTTTTAAAGATTCAAGTAATGAAAGCATTTAGTTTGATAAGTATGAAATGTCACCCCAAAACGAAAGATGGAAAAAGGGGTATGAAAGTACTCACCTCGATTGATGAATTAAGAACTAATTAGACAAATAAATGAAGCTCGAACGGTAAACTAACAGATCCGACTTGAAAGCTAAATGAAAACGAATAATAAAATATATTAATGAACTTGAACTTTAGTTGAAACTACATTTGAAACATTGGACGAGAAGGTTCGGTTGTTAATCGGGTTACCGGTTAGTTTGTTAACGATTAGGGAGTCGTAGTTAATTGATAATTAAAATAAAATAATATTATTTTATTTGGTTTTTAAATAGCTAAACCAATATTAAAAGAAACAAGATGGGTTTAAATCAAGAGTTCGGTTTTATAAAAATGAATTGACAATAAAGTTTATAATAATATTATTAATGATAAAGATAATAATGATAATGATAATTTCAAAAAGTAAAGTTTCATATATATATATATATATATATATATATATATATATATATATATATATATATATATGCAAGATATTGACGGTAAAAATAATAACCATAATTATTATTAATAATACTAATAATAATAGTTAGAGAATAACGATCTTAGTATTTATTAATGTGTTGTTGATAATAATAATAATAATAATAATAATAATAATAATAATAATAATAAATAATATTGATAGTATTTATGATACCATACCCGATGTCGGTTTGATTTCTAAACGAATTCATAAAATAAATATAATAATATTATTGTTAATAATAAATGGTAAAATATGATTTTACTAAATAATAAAAATATGATCTTTATTAATAATAATAATAACGACTTCAATATTTATAATATTAATGATAGTAATAATAATAATAATAATATTAATATTAACAATAACTAAATTTAATAGTAAGTTATATGTAAAAATACTAATAAAAATCTTTATGTTTTGATGTTAATATTAATAGAAATAATAAATTGTTAAGTATATAAAACTAATAATACCAAAACCGGTCTAGGATGATACCCGAACCCGAGACATCTAGTTTAAATCACTAACGTTCAACTCAACCGAAACCAAGATAAACAATTGTTAATTTAAACCCATATTAAAATAATATAACCATTTCCCGGGTGTTCGTCTTTTACCCAAATCAAACCAACACTATATCCAATCCAACTCGTTTCAAAGTGTATAACCAAATACATAACCGATACTACCAAACCAATTTATTAACCATTTAAAACCCGACAATCGCAATATGAAAGTTAATAATAACAAAACTCAAATTAAATGTACCTATTATATGTTTCACGAGTCGTGGTTTTATACCGAGAAGGAATCGAGTCGAAACTGCCGGAGACGACAATACTATAGTCCCCGAGGCCGATTACGGCCACTTGAGGTGCGCCGGAAATGAAGAAAAAGAACAGAAAGAGGGAAGAGAGGGAGAGAGAGAGAGAAGCCGTGAGAGAGAGAGAGAGAGTGAAAGAGCCGAGAGAGAGGTACACCGGTGGCCGATTTTCCGGTCACCGGAAAAAACGTGTAGAGAAAAATTGGCCGCCGGGGATGCGCGAGGGGGAAAGGAAGAGGTGGAGAGGAGGGAGTAGGGTGGTCGGAGGAAGAGGAGGGGAGATGGAGCTTGTCATCGGAGATCCGTGGTCGCCGGAAAAACGGCAGGAGGTCGGATGGTGAGGTTGGTGGTGGTGGCTGTGGGTGATGGTTTGCGGCTGAGATGGTCGGAGAAACGAGGGGGTGGTGGTGGTGTCGCCGGACCGCGGCTCCGACCGCCGGAAATTTGGGAGAAGAAGGTGGAGTGCGGCTGAGGAGTTTAAGGTAGGGTTAGGTATTTGTTGGTGCATTTTGTGACCGTCGCTATGCAATTCTGATCAGCGGAAACGAAGTTCGAAGTTGTTACACTTCGCCTACACCACTTGATGATATCATCTGTTACAAAAGATCTCATGGGCATTTGCTCGTGATTGTGGTTCGGGATTATCACGCGGGTGAGAAATCGTTCCGTTCGACTATTCGCGGGACGTGTTTATCGAGTTTTTGTGTTATACTCACCTCCTACCATCATAAACAACCCATTATACCTTCACAAACCTCGTAAAATCCAGAAATCAAACCCTGCAAAAACTTCGTGTTCATCAGGAGAAGTTGTCGTCACTGTTTGTAGGGTTTAGGCGAAGATATAAGGTTAAGCGAAGTTATCCACAACTTCGCCTACCTTCTCAAGTTCGCTTATCTCAAGCGAAGTTACCCACAACTTCGCCTACTTCACAAGTTCGCTTACCTTAAGCGAAGTTATCTACAACTTCGCCGAATCAGGCGAATTTAACAAAGGGAGCGAAGTTCAGAATCAGCGAAGTTCAGACTTAAGCAAAAACTGGTGAAGATGGAAGTGGAAGCGGGTTCAGCTACAAAGGCACCGAAGATGCTTAAGGGAACCTACAAGTGGTATCAGAGCCTTAGGCTCTTATGCTATGGTTCGAGATCTGCGTTTTGGTGTTTCTGGCATGTTTCTGATGCGTTTCTGGCCGAACAGCCGCCGCAGGCGAAGTTATGGGGTTCAGGCGAAGTTGTCGCTTAAATTTTAGGGTTTAGGCAAAGATATAAGGTTAAGCGAAGTTATTCACAACTTCGCCTACCTCACAAGTTCGCTTATCTCAGGCGAAGTTATCTGTCCGGCGAAGTTTCGGACAGGCGAAGTTATGGACAGGCGAAGTTAAGGAGGGGTGAAGTTGACTTTTAGGCGAAGTTAAAAAAAAAAAAAAGTGTTTGGAGTTTTCGTCTGTATGGCCAGGTGTACACGATTATTGTGAGACCGAAGACGTTGTTCCGTCAATGAGTGAAACTTGTTATCTCTTGGTCTTACGTGTGAACAAATACATGTCAACTCTGGATATGGAGTTGAGGTTGTGAATGGGATATTGATTGAAACTGGATATTGACACATATTTGGGTGTTTGTGGGCAATGAAATTGTTGTTGTTCGAGGTTGACCAACTGAAGAAAGTCAAATTGAACTGAAGGTTTTTGTCATTACTGGGTTGCGGTCAGAGCATATTATTTATGTTATTTTCAAGGCGTTCGAGAATTGGATCCTGAAACGTGATGCTTATTTATTAAAGTGAAAATTCTGGAACAAGTTGGATTTAATCGGGAATTAAAGTGTTTATGTTCTTGATCGTTATCCCTGGTGATTGAAGATGCTTCGGATTAATTAATGGTCATGTGTGTTAGATTCTGTCAAGGTGGTTTTGTGATGAAATTGATCACTTGATGTTGAGTAGTTGAAGATTAAACCTTATCGTATGCTGACGTGTTGGTGAAGTTGTGGAGGGAGCCCAACTTCACGTGTTGGTGAAGTTAGAAGAACTTCACGTGTTGGTGAAGTCAGAAGGACTCACGTGATTGGTTGAGATGATCAATTAGGCACGGGGATGCATGCATTTCAAAGACCTCAACCTATATAGTCGGAGAAGCTTACACTGAAGAGGAGATCTGATATGGAAGACGCTGGGTGATTGGTAGATTTGTGAAGCTACAAGACAGTTTCAGACACGGCTGGTTGAAGGGCAAACAGAAGATCATCAGTTAAGAGGGAGTCTGTTGGTGCATGTTTTGTAACAGATGATCTTTTGTGTTTGTTAGAATTGAGAGCAACGGTCAAAGGGGAGTCTGTTGGTGCATTTTGTGACCGTCGCTATGCAATTCTGATCAGCGGAAACAAAGTTCGAAGTTAGAACAACTTCGCCATAGGCGAAGTTGTAACAACTTCTGCCATAGACGAAGTTAGAACAACTTCGCCTACTGGCCCAAGTACAAGCCCGCGAAGTTGTTTCGATATATATACGTGTCTTGTTTAGGTTTGTGTATCCAAAAAGTTAGAATTTTGTGTTACAGTTCAATTGTCTAGAGAGAAACCGAGAGGGAGAGTCGTGTGGGACGGCCCGAGGTAGAGCTCACCTCGGGTCGGACGTGTTTCTGTTTATGTTCGGTATGTAACGTGGTTTTGATTATTATTATAAAAGATCTGCAGATGTGTTTATCCCATTCGTGTGTTTGTTCGTGTGTTTGTATGTGTGTAATCGTGTTCTTCGTCTTCTACACCATTAAACGAGTCTAGGAGGATTCCGCACTCCTAGACCTCGTGCGGATCTCGTATCGATCGGCGACGCCCCTCGGGAACCTACAAGTGGTATCAGAGCTAAAATGTGTTGGTTACAACTTTGTAGCGTGATAATCTGTTACTTCGATTAACCCCACACACGAATCTCGTAGACCTCGTGTCTTCTAGGTTCCCCAATCACAACTTTATCACGTAGACTCGTTTATCCCATGCACGTGTTTATCCATTTGCTCTGATACCACTTGTAGGTTCCCGCGGGGCGTCGTCGATCGATACGAGATCCGCACGAGGTCTAGGAGTGCGGAATCCTCCTAGACTCGTTTAATGGTGTAGAAGACGAAGAACACGATTACACACATACAAACACACGAACAAACACACGAATGGGATAAACACATCTGCAGATCAGCTTGCGACAAGTTCACTAGATGCATCGGATCATAGACTCTCAGAAGCTCTTGTTCATCTTCGTCCTCCATTACTGCTTCAGCTGTCTCACAATCTACATACCACCACTTCAGATCTTTCAGCACATCCTTGGGCATTTGTTTCATCGGCACCTCTTTTAGACACCTGATCAGTTTATACTTCATAATCATCCAAGGCTTGCCATCTGCTCTCATCCCTATATCTTTGTCTTCGATGAGTTTTCCCTTTTGTGGTTTCAACAGCTCGAACTTCTTCTCTTTTATACTTTCCTTCCAAACAATCTTCCCAATGACTCTAGCCATGTTATCATCACTTCTGTTTATTAACCCCAATCTGGCTAAGTCTCTCACTTCACATTCTGGCAATGTATTCAATTATCTCAACATCCTCTTGAAGTATTGAACACCATCATACCTTTTAATCACAAAGAGCCTCAACTGCTCATGATATATCCAGCATATAATCCCCTTTCTCGCTTCAGCATAGCCTCTAATGTTGTAACTCTTCTTGAACATTGTAGGGACCACCGGTTTCTTCGTTTTTACAAACCATTGAGCATAGCCTTCTTTCCATCTAGGCTGCTCTTCCCATTCTGTCTCATCATTTCCATTCTCTTGACTCATATCTGCGTTATCGACTTCCGGTATCTCATGCTCCACATTCTCCTCTACTATCTCTCCCTCTTCTATCTCATTATCAATAACAATCTCTTCTCCAATTTTCTCTATTTCTTCAACCGGTAATACATCATCATCACCTATATACTCATCATCCATCTCCTCAACGTCCACTACCACCACATCATCACCACCAGCTGCACTTGTCGACTCCCCCTGAGTTGTGGAAGTCCCAAGAGCTTGTTCAGTTCTTGGCAACTCTCCACCTGCACCTTTCGATGCATTGGGATCATCGTCTCTATCATTGCGCTTCTTCGTCCTCAACTCATCGCCTTTACAGCTCGTCTCCCCCTGAGATGCCAAGAACTCCTTCAAAGCATCTATGATTTTACCATGTTCTACCAGCAGGGACGACTGCATCTGATTCTCAGCAACTAGGCGTTGAATAGCCTGGGTCTGGATAAGATTAATCCTTGACTGTTCTGCCACGACCCGTTCAAGTGCTGGTATTCGTTCAGAGTCTGATAAGGTTGCATCGAAATCAAACCTCAGATGTGATATATCTTGAGTATACTGAGGAGGGATTTCCGATGTAACCGGGACCTCAGAAGTAGACATAGACGTAACCGCAGGTGGTATCGTCACCGATAACCCTGCAGTGGCCACAACCGTCAACTCAATAAATCGTGCCATGACCTTCGTTGGAGTAAGAGTTGGAGGTGGCAACGATACAATCTCTGGAGCCGATAGTTGGAATGAAGTGGGTGGGAGGCCAAATGTAGATGAGGTAGCCACCACGGGAACGTCCGTGGTGCTTGGCCTTGTAACTTGTAATGATGAGGGACCATTGTCATACCGGACAGTGCGGGTGGGGTGAAACGTACCACCCTCGAGCTCTCACCAGCTCCCGATCCTGCACCTGCCCGTTCCCTTCTTGATCTCCGAATCAACTGATGTACCTCTTCTTCATAGTCTGACTCGCTGTCATCATCAGTTCTCTTTCTTTTCCCTTGAAACCGTTCTTGGTTAACTAGAATTCGTCTCGCTACAGCCACATCATCTTCTGAATCAGAGTCAGCCACCGTTGTAGCTGCCCTAGTGACATTCACACTCGACACCCTCTCAACTGAGACTTGCACATTCTTTTCAGGGTCCACCCTCTCCATGTCAAAGAATCCTTGACCGCCAAACTCTGCGTCAAGATCTATGTTCTCCTTCGGTGACACAACAGGAGCAGCAGGTATAGCTTGAGGTGCTCCTGCCTGTTGTGGTGCCGGGTCCCGAAACTCGTCCCCACGAGCAGGCACATACTCCGGGTTGATCAAGTACCCAAATAGTGGAGTATGTCGAGGACGGAGCTCAGGTTTGCTCCTCGCACTGGAAGATCTGCATTGGGCGAAGATCCGTTTGCTCACACTTTCCATGTATCTAATTGGGCGGCGCTGAGGTAGCGTTGGAGCAACATGATTCAATATCATCTGAATGAATCTTGGATACATAATAAATCTCTCACGCGCCACCGCTCTTCTCTGTCGATCTATCTCGTAGAAGACCATCTGACTAAAGCTGTAACGCTTATTATAAGTCAGAGCAGTCATCACCGGCTGCATGGTCGCGCCCATTCCATCAGTGCCCGCCTTTCTCCCTGACATGGATACTATCATGACATGCATGAGAAGGCGCCACTGGTCAAGCAAAAACCCCTTCCTTCTCTGAGTATCTCCCAAGGGACCAGAGTATCCCATCCTCAGAAACGCTCCATCATGGAAAGGAGCCACAAAATCTGTCGGGTCATCCCTCGTCTCATCTCCAAATCGTAAAGCCGCCCGGATCTGTTCAGATGAGAACTGAACAATGTGATTGTTGACTGTTGCTCGCATCACCGGGGGCTCGACCCTACAGTCATATTCCACAGTCTGCCAAAAATCCTAATTGTTTGGCAAGGATATTGGCAGTGTTGTCGTAATCGCGTGGAATATACGCGAGCGTAGTAAGAATGTGATGATTTCGCGGAAATCACAACTCCGCTCGCCTCCGGGTCTACTGTTATGTACATGTTATGACCCGGGAAGAACTGTCTTTGGTTATCACCACCGTCATCACCGCCTGCACCACCTACAGCAGCCATATCTGCATCAAACAGGCTAAGTTAGATAAACGTCAAAGCAAATCACAAGTTCGCTTGTTACCATGAGCGAAGTTGTGATTTATTCTGTATAGGCGAAGTTAGAGGTGGGGCGAAGTTGGGAACAACTTCGCCTCAACTTGAACTTCGTCTGTTAACTGTTAAGTAAAAAGGTCCAGGCGAAGTTAATGATAACTTCGCCTAACCACAACATCGCCTCATTAACTGTTTCAAAATTAATTATCAGGCGAAGTTAAACCTCAGGCGAAGTTACGGATAACTTCGCCTAAACTGTAACTTCGCCGAATACGAATCGGCAACAGTTAAGGTTTCAATTGGACATGTAGATGATGAATTTTAAGATTGAGGACTCCGTTACACATGATTGTATGAAGTTTTAGACGTTCAAGTAGATTACGACCACGTAATAACAAGTTTGAAATCGGGTGTTTAAGGTTTCGAAACACGAGGTCGAGAATCAAGTCGAAACGACCGATGATTAACCTCAATAACATTGATTATACGATACTATAAACCTACACACCTTTAATCGAATTAGAACAGAGAAAGATTAACACAGTGAATCGATCGATAAGTTCGCTTAGGGTTGATAGTGAGTAAGTTCGCTGAGTTTGAGAAAATGATAAAGTTTGACCATTGATTTCCTTTATATAGGGTCATAGTTATACCGGCGAAGTTATGGATAACTTCGCCTAGCAGGCGAAGTTATGCACAACTTCGCTGATATTAAAATTTTTCAAAACAAACCCCATAATTTGAACAATTTGCAATTAAGTTAGAAAACATTTTTTAAAGCGTTAAATGATACGATCAAGACTAAGTAACCAGGTAAAAAATCATACAACTACATAAGTAGGAAAAATTTTTAACAATTAAAGTACACGGGATCAAATTTCAGTCTCGACAGGGACTACCGTGTTTTAGAAAAGATCCGAACATGAATCATACTAATTACGTGACTGTCACACAGATCCGTGTTCAGCTGTATTATGACATAAAGAAACAGGTTGTAAGCAGGTAAATGACTTAGAATGGTTTTCATCGTTTCTGTGATACGGGTTAGGTTCAATTAAGCTCAAAACTTAAGTGGGCAACAACTCAGAGATTATGATGCCTCCTATCTATTCTCAAAGCGTATTTGGCTTTCCCCTAGTCACCCCGAGTTGACCTCGACCCGTAGTGTCTGATTAAATAGTAAGTACTCTTCGATCTTTAGACTCTTCTTCTCGTTCTCTATCTTGCATCTTGATTGAGAAGTCTTAACATTATGAACTCTAGAATGTCTCAATAACTCGCACATTTTTTTTTAAGTATTTACACAACTTCAGATAAACTACTGCAAGTCCCGAATCTGGATCACTGCAGTATCTTGACACGCTATCTTCACGGGAATCAGAACACTCACGGGCTCGTGTATGACTGGGTAATCGCTTTTCTGCCTATCATACGGAAAGATATATATGGAGACATGCACAACTCATAAGGAGTTTCCACATAACATCGAGTAGGTTTAGTTAGTATCACTTCTACTGTTACGCACCATAAAAAGGTACCATGACATACAATGACTGTTCTAAAGTCTTGTAGGCCTAATAACTTCACTAGTTAAGCACACAGAATCAGTATATCTATCACTTTCCAAGGTTGGATCAATTTTCTGTTAAACATAGTAAAGGAACTTCTTACGAAGTAGTAGACTTGAAAAATAATTTCATTTCCCGTAAAAAAAATTTTAACCTCAATCGCCCCGATCAAATTGAAGTTTTCAGGTAAACGGCTATCCTGAAGATCCAATTGATCAGCTGGACCAACCACATACAGGTATGTGTCCTTCTAACTAAGTATGATCGACTAATTTTCAGCGAAAGAATAAAAGCACATCATAAACCGCCCCGGTCACTTTCAGTCATCTGGTTAATGGCTATCCTCATATTCTACAAGTAGAAATGAGGAGCAAACATATCCGAAGATATGTCCTTCAAACTGAGGCAACCGACATAATTCTAAGCGATAGTGACGTTTTTTTTTTTTTTTTTTTAAACAAGTCACAAAACACGGTTACTCGGGATTGATCATCCCATTCAGCTCAACAAGGTTTTGAAAACGATTTTTGTCAAACGCTTTAGTGAACAAATCAGCGAAATTATCTAATGTATCAACCTTTTCGAGCACAATCAGTTTCTTCTCAGCACAATCCCGTATAAAATGATGACGGATGTCAATATGTTTAGTTTTGCTATGCTTTACGGGATTGTTAGTTACTGAGATAGCAGCAGTATTATCAATGCAAATAGGAGTATGAGTGAAATTCAGACCATAATCGCGCAACTGTTGTTGAATCCAAAGAACCTGGGAGCAGCAGTTAGATGCTGCCATGTATTCTGCTTCACAGGTTGAAATGGCGACTGAGGTCTGCTTCTTGCATTGCCATGACACTAATCTGCCACCAAGAAACTGACATCCACCTGTAGTTGACTTCCGACTCTGATTGCACCCTCCATAATCAGAATCTGTGTAGGCGACCAACTCCAAGTCTCCTCCTCTCGTGTACCACAACCCCAGCTTAGGTTTGCCTTTGAGATAGCGCAATATTCTCTTCGCACCCTTCAAGTGAGATTCCTTTGGGTTTGCCTGAAAGCGTGCACAAAGACAAACTGCAAACATAATATCAGGTCTAGAAGCAGTTAAGTACATTAAAGAACCTATTATTGCCCGATATTGGGTTGGGTCCACGTCCGCATCGTTGTCTGAATCAGCACCTAATTTATGGTTGACGCAGACTGGAGTAACAAATGGAGTGCTGTCCTCCATCTTGAAGCGTTTGAGAACATCATGAACATACTTAGTCTGATGAATGAACATCCCATCTTACTTCTGATCAACCTGCAGTCCTAAAAAGAAAGTTAGTTCACCCATAGCACTCATTTCAAATCTCTTCTTCATGACGGCCTCAAACTCCTGACACATGGCGACTTTTGATGCAGCAAAGATGATGTCCTCCACGTAGACTTGCACCAGTAGAAAGTCGCTCCCTTTTCTCTTGAAGAACAATGTGCTATCAATCTTTCCCCTTTCAAACTCATTCTCAAGCAAGTAGTCGGATAAAGTTGAGTACCAGGCACGAGGGGCCTGATGTAGAAGACACGAACACGATGATCTTTTGTGTTTACATTCTGGCACTTGAAAACCGATGATCTTTTGTGTTTACATCCTTTGCTCTGATAAACTCATTCTCGTAGGTTTGTTACAAAATGCACCAACAGACTCCCCTTTGAAGGTTGCTCTCAATTCTAACAAACATAAAAGATCATCTGTTACACAATCACGAACTAACTGATTTTGTAGCGTGGAAAGATCGGTTTGAACAATATGTCAAGTACCAAGATGCTAAAATGTGGGTGTGTATACAAGATGGTTACATTCCACCAACTGCTGAGTATAAGGGTCGTGATCAGATTAAGAAATACAAAGAGATGGAAGAAGAAGAAAAGAAAATGTATGAGGCCGAAAGCAAAGCTCATGCAGCGATAACAATGGCTCTTCCACAAGAGATTCTACACACCTTCAGAAAGTATAAAACTGCTAGAGAGCTTTGGGAAGCACTTGAAAACCGATTTGAGGGTAATGTGGGGATTCGTGCATCAAAGATTAAACTTCTAAAAACTCAATTCTCGGTGTTCAAGTATCTGAAGAATGAATCACTTGATGATATCATCACGAGATATTATCATCTGATGACCGAACTCAGCAACTATTCCATTACTTAAAAAGAAGATGAGATAGTTGAAAAGCTTCTTGATGCTCTCCCACCGAAATAGGAGATGTACACTGTGTTGATGAGAGAAGACAAAGAGTTTGCCGACTATGACTTGGAAACAGCAGTCAACAAACTAAGAACTTTTGAACTTAACATGGTTCGAAAAGAGACACCAACTGATCAGGTTCAGGATCCAGGAATGTATGGTGCAAAAGTTAACTCAAGTTCAAGTTCGAAGTCTGAATCGTCTGCTTACTACTCTAAGGGAGACTCGGGCGCTAACTCAACACATGAAGGTCATGTATCTCTCAACATGAATGGTGATGTGTGTTTTGTAGCTGGTGGATCAAACTCTTCTAAACCTCAAGCAACCAAGAGCAGTTTTTCCCCAAGTGTTTCAAACAACAACTACTCAAAGATGCCAATGAGTGTTAAATCTGCTGAACAGCAGTTTGCTCTCTATGCATCTTTCATTGCTTCGTATGAAAATTACATTCAGGGTAAGATTGTTGATCCTGCAACATTGGATGAAGACTATGATCAGATCGATGCTGATGATCTGGAAGAAATGGATCTGCAGTGGCAGATGGCGATGATTGTGAGAAGGGTTAAGAGGTTTATGAAGAAGACAGGTAGAAAGTTTGTTGGTGAGAGACCGGGTTTTGACAAGTCAAAGGTGCGATGTTATAACTGTCAGCAGAATGGCCACTTTGCGAAGGAGTGCACAAATGAACGTGTAGAACGCAGTCAAAACAGGTCTACACAACAGAATGGGGGTGGTAGTGAGAATAGAGCCATGATTTCCATACAAAACGGGGAGTACAACTGGAATCTGCATGTTGAGGAAGTTTTCGAACAGGCCAATTTGGAGAACATCAAAACTGAAGATAGTGAGAAAGTGACTGGCGAAAGTGAAGCTTACATGGCAGAAGTGATAGACCAGCTCACCGAGGTAAGTACTAAACTCCCTTGTACTAAGTGTGATAATCTGTCTGAACATTTGACAACTATAACTGATCAGTTTGTTAGTTTGGATGCTCAATTTAAAACATTAAAAGAAGATCATCATTTCACTAAAGCTAGAGAAAACAGTTATAAAGTGAAAATAAAAGCTAGTGAGAAAGATATTAGGAGTCTTAAAGCAAATCTAGCTGAAAAAATTAAAGTAATTGATCTTAGCTATGAAGTATTAGAAGAGAAAAGCAAACTAATAGCTAAAAGGGATAAACAGATAGCTGATCACCAGGTGAAAGTGGTGGAACTAAACAGGAAACTTGAGCAATTCAGAAATTCCCCCGCTATACTTGATCACCTTGTTAGTGATCAAGGTTCCCCAGTTAAAATGGGAGGAATTGGATATCATGAAGTTCCACCACCGTACAATCATAATTACACTTATGATCCTAGTAATCAGAAATCTGTTGATGTTGATTTTGGTCAGACAGTTCCCGTTAAGGTTACTATTAAAGAACCAGAAGTTAGTAAAGGCGAAACAAGTAAGCCTGTTTCGAGTGTTAAGATTTCTGCTCCTAGTCCTGTCTCATCTAACTCGGACAAGTCGTCCGAGTCGAGTGAGACAAAAGAAAAGGCAGTGTTACCAAAAAGTGGAGAGAAACATAAAACAACTGAAAAGAAATCTCCACTAAACCCATATGTCCCACCATATGTGAGTCAAACGGGCAGTAATGCAGCCTCAACATCTAAAACAACTGTTGAAAAGAAAGTTGAACACAGGAGTTGTTTCAGATGTAATCAATTAGGACACCTAATTGCTGATTGCCCTCTGAAGCAGAGATTCAGAGGTGTGAGGCCTTCGAAAACTGAGAACAGAACTAACCGTAATCACTATAATGGTAAAAATGAAAACTCATCAAAGTTCAGAAATTGGAATAATCCTGGTTTTAAAAGAAATCAATGTCAGTTTTTCACTGCTAACAACCAAACCATAAGTAATAATTTATATAATTCTAGAAGGTTTGGATGGCCTCATAGTCAATCTCCAAGAAGGTATCCTTTTAGGACTTACAGAAATTATTCTGATACTAACTTTGGACAGCCAAGGTACGGGATGTATCGACCCAAGACCAATAGGTCTTGGGTCCCCAGATTTTAATCATCTGCTTTAATCGTGCAGGAACAGTTGAACAGGGCTGCAAACAATCTATGGGTTGTGGATAGCGGCTGTTCCCGGCACATGACGGGTAACAAGAGTTTGTTACACTAATGGAAACCTGTTCAGGGAGGAAGAGTGAGTTTCGCTGGAGAGAGTGGTGGAAGGATCACAGGAATTGGGACGGTGACTAACGGAAAGATGACGTTAGAGAAAGTAAATTTTGTTGAAGAACTGAAGCACAATCTGCTGAGTGTTTCGCAGATTTGTGACAAAGACTACACCGTGCACTTTACCAAGAATGAAGCGATCGTGCTATATCCTGGTTTCAAGATACCAGAGGATTGGATTGTTATGAAGGCTCCAAGAGAAAAGAATACGTATATTATGGACATGAGGTCGACTGAAATGGCAACAGAAGAATCGTGCCTTCTGTCGAAAGCAACTGAGTCGGAGTCCGAATTATGGCATAGGAGAATGGGGCATATTCATCTTCGGAAAATGAACTACATTGTCAAGAATGGGCTTGTGTTGGGTGTTCCCTTGAAGAATTTCAACTTTGAAGACCAATGCTTATCGTGCAAAAATAGAAAGCAACACAAGAAATCCCATCACACCAAGAAGGTTAATTCAATAGTCAGTACCCTAGACTTACTTCACATGGATCTCTTTGGTCCCGTGAATGCAAAAAGCCTAGGAGGAACATCTTACTGCTTGGTGATTACTGATGATTTCTCTCGATACTCTTGGGTATATTTCCTGAAGTCAAAGGATGAAACTGTTCAGATGGTAATTAATTTGATTATCAACGTTGAGAATATTATGGGAAAAAGAGTTAAATACATCAGGAGTAACAATGGGACTGAGTTCAAGAACTATCAGATGGAGCTCTTCTGCTTACAGAAAGGAATAAAACACCAGTACAGCGCTCCGTATACTCCGCAACAAAATGGAGTGGCTGAGAGGAAGAACAGAACGTTAATTGAAGGAGCCAGAACCATGCTGGCTGATTCGAAACTTCCTGTGGTGTTCTGGGCTGAAGCTGTTGCAACAGCCTGTTATATCCTTAATAGAGTGTTAACCGTTAAAAGATTAAATAAAACATGTTATGAACTTATGCATGGGAGAAAACCCAACTTGAGTGGTCTCGAACCATTCGGTTCCCCGTGTTCGATATTAAAGACAAATTCTAAATTTGGTGAAGTAGCCGACGAAGGAATTTTAGTCGGATATGTTGTTGGGACACCCAACAGACGAGTCTTTAATACATCGACCAGCAAGGTTGAGGTGGTCTGTAACACTGATATCACAAGTTACAAATCACCAAAACCAAGCACGGGACCCGCTGGGGTTTTCGACTATGATAGACTTTTTAGATCTTTTAACATGCCTTACTTGGATTGTGCAGAAGTAGATGAAAGAATAGCTTCGAAGATGCTTTACGATGAGGAAGACAATGTTGTGCAAAGACCGATGTACGATGACTGTCAGCCTTCCTCGTCAAATGCTGTCGATACCCCTGCTGCCGCTACTGAAGAGGAATTCTTCAATCCATTTCACTCTCAACAACAATCACCCATTGATGAGCTACCTTCGAACCTGGAAGACAATCTGCAAGTCAGTTCGGTTCCGACTACGAGAGTTCACAAAAATCACCCTTTGGAGAACGTGATAGGTGATCTGTCCGACGGTGTACAAACACGACAAAGCTTGAATGAGCACACCTGTGTTTATACAAGCATTAAAGATTCAGGCATAATCAACGAATGCTTGTACACCTGCTTCATCAGCCAGATTGAACCAAAGAACTATCAAATGGCTCTCAAGGACAACTCGTGGGTCGAAGCCATGCAAGAAGAATTAGCCCAGTTTAAGAAGATGGAGGTATAGAACTTGGTTGCAAAACCAAATAATGTGCATGCGATTGGCACAAAATGGGTCTTCAAATGCAAGAGAGATGAGAAAGGGATTATTATCAGGAACAAGGCGAGGCTGGTTGTAAAAGGTTTTAATCAGCAAGAGGGGATTGATTACAATGAGGTGTTTGCTCCTGTAGCAAGATTGGAAGCCATTCGATTGTTTTTGGCATTTGCTGCACATAAAGAGATGAAGGTATTTCAGTTAGACGTGAAGAGTGCGTTCCTTAACGACAAAGTCGGTGAGGTTGTGTACGTTGAGCAACCTCCGGGTTTTCCTGACCCAGAGTTTCCTGAACACGTATACAAGCTAAGTAAAGCACTGTATGGACTACATCAGGCCCCTCGTGCCTGGTACTCAACACTATCCGACTACTTGCTTGAGAATGGTTTTGAAAGGGGAAAGATTGATAGCACTTTGTTCTTCAAGAGAAAAGGGAGCGACTTTCTACTGGTGCAAGTCTACGTGGACGACATCATCTTTGCTGCATCAAAAGTCGCCATGTGTCAGGAGTTTGAGGCCGTCATGAAGAAGAGATTTGAAATGAGTGCTATGGGTGAACTAACTTTCTTTTTAGGACTGCAGGTTGATCAGAAGAAAGATGGGATGTTCATTCATCAGACTAAGTATGTTCATGATATTCTCAAACGCTTCAAGATGGAGGACAGCACTCCATTTGATACTCCAGTCTGCGTCAACCATAAATTAGGTGCTGATTCAGACAACGATGCGGACGTGGACCCAACCCAATATCGAGCAATAATAGGTTCTTTAATGTACTTAACTGCTTCTAGACCTGATATTATGTTTGCAGTTTGTCTTTGTGCACGCTTTCAGGCAAACCCAAAGGAATCTCACTTGAAGGGTGCGAAGAGAATATTGCGCTATCTCAAAGGCAAACCTAAGCTGGGGTTGTGGTACACGAGAGGAGGAGACTTGGAGTTGGTCGCCTACACAGATTCTGATTATGGAGGGTGCAATCAGAGTCGGAAGTCAACTACAGGTGGATGTCAGTTTCTTGGTCGCAGATTAGTGTCATGGCAATGCAAGAAGCAGACCTCAGTCGCCATTTCAACCTGTGAAGCAGAATACATGGCAGCATCTAACTGCTGCTCCCAGGTTCTTTGGATTTAACAACAGTTGCGCGATTATGGTCTGAATTTCACTCATACTCCTATTTGCATTGATAATACTGCTGCTATCTCAGTAACTAACAATCCCGTAAAGCATAGCAAAACTAAACATATTGACATCCGTCATCATTTTATACGGGATTGTGCTGAGAAGAAACTGATTGTGCTCGAAAAGGTTGATACGTTAGATAATTTCGCTGATTTGTTCACTAAAGCGTTTGACAAAAATCGTTTTCAAAACCTTGTTGAGCTGAATGGGATGATCAATCCCGAGTAACTGTGTTTTGTGACTTGTTTAAAAAAAAAAAAACGTCACTATCGCTTAGAATTATGTCGGTTGCCTCAGTTTGAAGGACATATCTTCGGATATGTTTGGTCCTCATTTCTACTTGTAGAATATGAGGATAGCCATTAACCAGATGACTGAAAGTGACCGGGGCGGTTTATGATGTGCTTTTATTCTTTCGCTGAAAATTAGTCGATCATACTTAGTTAGAAGGACACATACATGTATGTGGTCGGTCCAGCTGATCCATTGGATCTTCAGGATAGCCGTTACCTGAAAACTTCAATTTGATTGGGGCGATTGAAGTTAAAAAATTTTTTACGGGAGATGAAATTATTTTTCAAGTCTACTAATTCGTAAGAAGTTCCTTTACTATATTTAACAGAAAATTGATCCAACCTTGGAAAGTGATAGATATACTGATTCTGTGTGCTTAACTAGTGAAGTTATTATGCCTAAAAGACTTTAGAACAGTCATGGTAGCTTTTTATGGTGCTTAACAGTAGAAGTGATACTAACTAAACCTACTCGTTGTTATGTGGAAACTCCTTATGAGTTGTGCATGTCTCCATATATATCTTTCCGTATGATAGGCAGAAAAGCGATTACCCAGTCATACACGAGCCCGTGAGTGTTCTGATTCCCGTGAAGATAGCGTGTCAAGATACTGCAGTGATCCAGATTCGGGACTTGCGGTAGTTTATCTGAAGTTGTGTAAATACTTAAAAAAAAATGTGTGAGTTATTGAGACATTCTAGAGTTCATAATGTTAAGACTTCTCAATCAAGATGCAAGATAGAGAACGGGAAGAAGAGTCTAAAGATCGAAGAGTACTTACTATTTAATCAGACACTACGGGTCGAGGTCAACTCGGGGTGACTAGGGGAAAGCCAAATACGCTTTGAGAATAGATAGGAGGCATCATAATCTCTGAGTTGTTGCCCACTTAAGTTTTGAGCATAATTGAACCTAACCCGTATCACAGAAACGATGAAAACCATTCTAAGTCATTTACCTGCTTACAACCTGTTTCTTTATGTCATAATACAGCTGAACACGGATCTGTGTGACAGTCACGTAATTAGTATGATTCCTGTTCGGATCTCTTCTAAAACATGGTAGTCCCTGTCGAGACTGAAATTTGATCCCGTGTACTTTAATTGTTAAAAATTTTTCCTACTTATGAAGTTGTATGATTTTTTACCTGGTTACTTAGTCTTGATCGTATCATTTAACGCTTTAAAGAATGTTTTCTAACTTAATTGCAAATTGTTCAAATTATGGGGTTTGTTTTGAAAAATTTTAATATCAGCGAAGTTGTGCATAACTTCGCCTAGCAGGCGAAGTTATCCATAACTTCGCCGGTATAACTATGACCCTATATAAAGGAAATCAATGGTCAAACTTTATCATTTTCTCAAACTCAGCGAACTTACTCACTATCAACCCTAAGCGAACTTATCGATCGATTCACTGTGTTAATCTTTCTCTGTTCTAATTCGATTAAAGGTGTGTAGGTTTATAGTATCGCATAATCAATGTTATTGAGGTTAATCATCGGTCGTTTCGACTTGATTCTCGACCTCGTGTTTTGAAACCTTAAACACCCAATTTCAAACTTGTTATTACGTGGTCGTAATCTACTTGAACGTCTAAAACTTCATACAATCATGTGTAACGGAGTCCTCAATCTTCAAATTCATCATCTACACGTCCAATTGAAACCTTAACTGTTGCCGATTCGTATTCGGCGAAGTTACAGTTTAGGCGAAGTTATCCGTAACTTCGCCTGAGGTTCAACTTCGCCTGATAATTAATTAGGTTACAGTATATGAGGCGATGTTGTGGTTAGGCGTAGTTATCATTAACTTCACCTGGACCTTTTTACTTAACTGTTATCCGGCGAAGTTCAAGTTGAAGCGAAGTTGTTCCCAACTTCGCCCCACCTCTAACTTCACCTATACAGAATAAATCACAACTTCGCTCATGGTAACAGGCGAACTTGTGATTTGCCTTGATGTCACACCCCGGTCGTAATGGCGGAAAACCGAGGCGTGGCGACTAGGTCGTGATTGATTGAGCACAATAGTATAAAAGTCTAAATGCATAAACATAACCAAACTGTCAAATATTACATCATCCAGGTAACATGAAACAAATTGTTTTAATACAAAATATCAAGTTTCCAAACAACTCCTAGCCTAGCCTTCATCTCTCTAAGGCCTCTATCAGCTATTAGCTACTTCCTGCTTCATTTCCTGAAAACATGTAATAAAACGTCAACTACAAAAAGTAGATGAGTGAATTCATAGGTTAACTAATACTGTAGTGATAAGCCCTACACAAGCATACTAGGCTAAGTTGTAGGGGTTTATATATAGGGTGTACCATCGGCTAACCCACCACTCCTACAACTTATCCTACTATGCTTGGTATGCTTATCATCTCAACTGAATCTGCAAGAGTTTCGTATAAAGATTCCAATTATTGTTTCCATGCATGCAGGAGGAACGGTATCAAGGATATATGTATAAGATACCCAAGAATCATATGTAACCATGCCATGATGAAAAATGATAATGATGCATAATGATCACACAAGACCTGACATCGACCCCACACAAGACCACACTATGCTACTTGATTTCCTTGATGGTAACCCAAATCGATCACTTTGGGTACCATGAGAGAATTCTAAAGCGTACTTTAGTATCTCTTGGATTCCTAATCGATCACTTAGGAGATCCTTCGGATCCTTAATCGAACACTTAAGAGATCCTTCGGATTCTTAATCGAACACTTAAGAACCCCATAGGTCACGTGTATTCTAAATCGATCACTTTAGAATCCCACATCTAGTGACGGCCTGTCTACCAATCGACCACTTGGAGATCAAACCTATGCACTATTGTGACCTATATTGCCACTGTTCACACGATCACAAGACTGACCAATGAATAATGTGTTTTCATGATAAAGTATAACGGGTACATGACTTTGATTTCCAAACGTCCAATGTTCCCTAAACGCTGAGTGATTCCCATATTTACTCCTGAATATTTGATTATGCATACACAACTTCCGAGAAAGTTAAGGTACGCGTAACCTGCCATGATTACTTGTTTTCCCAATGTTCATTGTTTGCAAAAGATTTGTCAAGTGTTTATGATAAGTAATGTTTGAATAAATGTGTTTTGTCAAAACGTGTACATTTACCATGTTTTCACCCCCAATGATTTGAAAGGCTTTAAAAGAAAAATGGGGGCTATGAACTCACCTTGTTGACTAGGTGTGGTTGCTAGGGCGGTCGGGTGCTGTCAAACGTCGATCCTCTAAGTCTAGACAAGGACATAATAAGTTAACAACGCAGTTTAAGTCTAAGAGTGTAAGCCTTACACGATCTCGAGCAAAAACTAGGTTTTAAAGACGAAACAGCTTGGTTCTGACCTGATTCGATCGAATAGGAACACATTCGATCGAATAGACACACATTCGATCGAATAGGAACACATTCGATCGAATAGACACACATTCGATCGAATAGAAACACATTCGATCGAATAGACAGACGTTCGATCGAATACGAAGCTCATTCGGTCGAATGAGTTGGAGACCATTCGGTTGCTTTCCTATTCGGTCGACTGGACTGGTTCGATCGACACATTCGATCGAATGAACTGATTCGATCGACTGGTTCGATCGAATGAACTGATTCGATCGACTGAAAGCTGGGCGACGGAGATACCCACGGGTTTTCCAGATTTTCCAGATTTTTGACCCAAAATCGAAGTTTTTGACATGGAAATGCTCGGGATTGAAAGGGGTATCGATTCCTAGTACTTTTAAACACAAAAGCTTGCATTTTGACACCAAAAATGACGGTTTTTGACCAAGAACACACTTGACACAAAAGTCGGAGTTTTTGCTCGATTCGGGGCGGGTTTTGGTTGTAAAAACGTATGATTTTCAAGAAGATCTTACCGACAACAACGATAAACAGATTGGTGGACTCGAATCTTAGATTGGATGACTTTCTCTCACTACTCTCTCTCTAGAAGTGGGAGTGTTTGGGTGGGAAGTGTTGGTGGAAATGAAAGAGATGGTGTAAGAATACTTGATTTTCCGCTTAAATACTCGGGTGACTCGGGTTCGGGTTTAGGCTACCGACGGGTCAAGACTAGTCGAGTTCATAAGTTTTTAAACAAACTAAAACTTTTTCAGCAAAACTTTTATAAACCATTTTCCGAATAATTATTTAAAATCTTTTTTTTTTTTTTTTTAAATAAGAACATTTTATTTTTCAAAAGCATAAAAATTAATATTTTCCAGGCGTAAATGTCGTTTTATAAAATAAACATTTCAAATGATAAAAGCAGATTTCTCCAATGATATGGGTTCCGAACTTATCGTCCAGAACCCCAAAGTGTATAGTTTCCGATGATTCCTTGATTTTTGTCTACCAGTCAAATTCCAGGGCGTTACACTTGACGTTTATCTAACTTAGCCTGTTTGATGCAGATATGGCTGCTGTAGCTGGAACAGGCGGTGCAGGCGGTGATGATGGAGGAGACAACCAAAGACAGTTCTTCCCGGGTCATAACATGTACATAACATTAGACCCGGAGGCGAGCGGAGTTGATGATTTCCGCGAAATCATCACGTTTCTTTTAATCTCGCGTATATTCCACGCGATTACCACAACTCTGCCGGTATCCTTGCCAAACATTAGGATTTTTGGCAGACCGAGGAATATGACTGTCGCATCGAGCCCCCGGTGATGCGAGCAACGGTCAACAATCAGATTGTTCAGTTCTCATCTGAACAGATCCGGACGGCTTTGCGTTTTGGAGATGAGACAAGAGATGACCCGACAGACTTTGTAGCTCCTTTCCGAGATGGAGCGTTTCTGAGGATGGGATACTCTGGTCCCCTAGGAGATACTCAGAGAAGGAAGGGGTTTTTACTTGACCAGTGGCGCTTTCTCATGCATGTCATGATTGTATGCATGTCAGGGAGAAAGGCGGGCACTGATGGCATGGGCGCGACCATGCAGTCGGCGATGACTGCTCTGACTTATAATAAGCGTTACAGCTTTAGTCAGATGGTCTTCTACGAGATAGATCGACAGAGAAGAGCGGTGGCGCGTGAGAGATTTATTATGTATCCAAGATTCATTCAGATGATCTTGAATCATGTTGCTCCAACGCTATCTCAGCGCCGCCCAATTAGATACATGGAAAGTGTGAGCAAACGGATCTTCGCCCAATGCAGATCTTCCAGTGCGAGGAGCAAACCTGAGCTCCGTCCTCGACATACTCCACTTTTTGGGTACTTGATCAACCCGGAGTATGTGCCAGCTCGTGGGGACGAGTTTCGGGACCCGGCACCACAACAGGCAGGAGCACCTCAAGTTATACCTGCTGCTCCTGTTGTGTCACCGGAGGAGAATGTAGATCTTGACGCAGAGTTTGGCGGTCAAGGATTCTTTGACATGGAGAGGGTGGACCCTGAAGAGAATGTGCAAGTCTCAGTTGAGAGGGTGTCGAGTGTGAATGTCACTAGGGCAGCTACAACGGTGGCTGACTCTGATTCAGAAGATGATGTGGCTGTAGCGAGACGAATTCTAGTTAACCAAGAACGGGTTCAAGGGAAAAGAAAGTGAACTGATGATGATAGCGAGTCAGACTATGAAGAAGAGGTACATCAGTTGATTCGGAGATCAAGAAGGGAACGGGCAGGTGCAGGATCGGGAGCTGGTGAGAGCTCGAGGGTGGTACGTTTCACCCCACCCGCACTGTCCGGTATAACAATGGTCCCTTCATCATTACAGGTTACAAGGCCAAGCGCCACGGATGTTCCCGTGGTGGCTACCTCATCTGCCTTTGGCCTCCCACCAACTACATTCCAACTATCGACTCCGGAGATTGTATCGTTGCCACCTCCAACTCTTACTCCAACGGAGGTCGTGGCACGATTTATTGAGTCGACGGTTGTGGCCACTGCAGGGTTATCGGTGACGC
This sequence comes from Bidens hawaiensis, assembly GCF_021521415.1. NCBI lineage: Eukaryota > Viridiplantae > Streptophyta > Magnoliopsida > Asterales > Asteraceae > Bidens > Bidens hawaiensis. Next base: position 163,215 of record NW_027494695.1, on the reverse strand, counting down.
TACCACCTGCGGTTACGTCTATGCCTACTTCTGAGGTCCCGGTTACATCGGAAATCCCTCCTCAGTACACTCAAGATATATCACATCTGAGGTTTGATTTCGATGCAACCTTATCAGACTCTGAACGAATAGCAGCACTTGAACGGGTCGTGGCAGAACAATCAAGGGTGAATCTTATCCAGACCCATGCTATTCAACGCCTCGTTGCAGAGAATCAGATACAGTCGTCCCTGCTGATAGAACATGGCAAAATCATTGATGCTTTGAAGGTGTTCTTGGCATCTCAGGGGGAGACGAGCTGTAAGGGCGATGAGCTGAGGACTAAGAAGCGAAATGACAGAGACGATGATCCCAATGCATCGAAAGGTGCAGGTGGAGAGTTGCCAAGAACTGATCAAGCTCTTGGGACTTCCACAACTCAGGAGGAGTCGACAAGTGCAGCTGGTGGTGATGATGTGGTGGTAGTGGACGTTGAGGAGATGGATGATGAATTTGTAGGTGATGATGATGTATTACCGGTGGATGAGATAGAGAAGATTGGTGCAGAGATTGTTATTGAAAATGATATAGAAGATGGAGAGATAGTAGAGGAGAATGTGGAGCATGAGATTCCAGAAGTCGATAAGGCAGATATGAGTAAAGAGATTGGAAATGATGAGACGGAATGGGAAGAGCAGCCAAGATGGAAAGAAGGCTATGCTCAATGGTTTGTAAAAACGAAGAAACCGGCGGTCCCTACTATGTTTAAGAAGAGTTACAACATTAGAGGTTATGCTGAATCGAGAAAGGGGATTATATGCTGGATATATGATGAGCAGTTGAGGCTCTTTATGATTAAAAGGTATGATGGTGTTCAATACTTCAAGAGGATGTTGAGATCATTGAATACATTTCCAGAATGTGAAGTAAGAGACTTAGCCAGATTGGGGTTAATAAACAGAAGTGATGATAACATGGCTAGAGTCATTGGGAAGATTGTTTGGAAGGAAAGTATAAAAGAGAAGAAGTTCGAGCTGTTGAAACCACATAAGGGAAAACTCATCGAAGACAAAGATAGAGGGATGAGAGCAGATGGCAAGCCTTGGATGATTATGAAGTATAAACCGATCCGGTGTCTAAAAGAGGTGCCGATGAAACAAATGCCCAAGGATGTTCTGAAAGATCTGAAGTGGTGGTATGTAGATTGTGAGACAGCTGAAGCAGTAATGGAGGACGAAGATGAACAAGAGCTGCTGAGAGTCTATGATCCGATGCATCTAGTGAACTTGTCGCAAGCTGATCTGAAGGTGCTGAATGAGAAGAAGATATTTTATATTCCTGCTTGGAAAGACGAAGCGAAGAAATATCAAAGAATTGTATCAGTTTGTGTACGTGAAGGAGTTCATGCTTAAAGATGAAGATACAAGATTGTTGAAGATTACAAGACACGTGTTTGAAGATAAAGATTGAAGCTACTGCCAAGGGGGAGTCTGTTGGTACATGATGTCAGTAGTTCAGTATACAGTGTCTGTAATCGAGTCGTTTGGATTAGTGTTTTGTATTAAGCGAAGTTAGCTAACAAGTTCGCTGATACAGGCGAACTTGTTAGATAAGCGAAGTTAGTGACAACTTCGCCTGAACATGCCAGGCGAAGTTGTCGTGATATATATTCATTAGGTTACGGCTAATTTTGTAACAAGTTTAGTTTACGTGTTTACGAGTTCTGTAATCAGTGATTGATATCACGTGTTTCCGGTTGCAATACAAAGTGTCTTTGCTTATTGTAACGTGTGTTCGATCGTGTTAACTCGTATCGTCTTCTACGCTCGTAACGTCTTACGTAGGGATTCCGCACCTACGTAGAACGGGATATTCCGTGTAGATCCGGCTGGGAACCTACAGTATTTTTGGTTTAAATATATGGTACATATTTACAGAAATGGCCCCTCAAGTCTCAATCAAACTTAAATACGAGTTTAAAGGTTCCTAATGCTTATAACAACTTTACAAAACTAAGTTTGAACCCTGTATGTTTTCTTAACGACTCTATAATATGACAAATATCGATTTATTGACGATCGAAATATATAACATAATATTGTATAATAAATAAATAAAATTCTAAAAATGTTGAATCGGGTTCACGTAATAAAAGTTTACAAAACGAAAACAACTCGAGACTCGGAATTGACGAATGTCACACTTCGTGTTCTTGATATATATGCATACTTATAATACTTGTTTATACATACTAACCATGCTTTACGTTTGCTCATTTTAGTTTATTTACAAGTTCCATGGTTACGGGTTTTAAGAGTCTATGCTTCGGTTTAACCGTAAATAGCTCTAAACCGTAAACCGAACTTTGCTTACTAGCTTTGGTTAAATACTTGTTTAAACATGTTTAATGTTAGATCTCAGTTTACAAAATCATTTTTATAAGTTCTATGGTTATGGGTTTGTGGATTCTAACCTCTTTTTTTAACCCGAAAATAGATCCGAACCGAAACCCAAACTTTTGTTTAAAGACTTTATTGTTAACTTTTTGGTTGTAAAACTTAAGTATTTTCATTTGTACATTATTAACACGTTCTTGGATATTTAGGCATGTGAAACCATCTATGAACTTATTGTGAGATGAAAACCGAACCAAACCGAACTTTCGTTTAAAGACTTTATTCTTAACTTTTGGGTTGTAAAACTTAAGTTTCATCATTTATAAAGTATTATACAATTTCTTTGATACTTGGGCATGTTGAAACCATCTATGAACTTATTGTGAGATGGAAACCGAACTAAACCGATTTTCACTCGCTTAAGACACACAAGTATGTTTTTAGCTATCAAGAATTGTATAAATCTAAAAAATTACTTTACAAACTGATTTTAATTATTTACTTAAGTACTTGGAAATGTTGGATCCAACTTGATCTTATAACAAAGTTTGGACCCACAAAACCGAACACTTGCTTAACCGACGTTATTAGTTCTAAAACAATAGAACTATATACTTGGTTAAGTCTTATTAGAATTTATTGAATTATTCATAACATTCACTACTTTGGAAAGTTGACTTTGGGTTTGACCAATTATCAAGACCCGAACCAACAACCCGAAACACTCGTTAAAACTGTTTTAGTATTTATTCCAATGGGACTTGCATTCTTGCATTTTACCCACCTTATTACTTAACACATGTTAAGTAATTTTAAGGTTAGATACTTTAACCCGGTTTCGAGCAAACTTACATTTTTAAAGGGTTATTATAATAAATTCGTTACTATTTACATTTTAAACCTTAAACTTTAAATTGTTACGTTTCTTATCATTTATTTCATTTAAAGACTTCCTAGACAACCTTTCAAATACAAGACTTCCTTTCACCTAAACTTTGCATGTTAAACCTCATCCTTCCGGTTACTCGTTATTTTACCGATCAAGTTTATAACTTGAATGTGAGTACTTTCATACCCCGTTTTCCATATTTTGTTTTGGGGGTGACATGTCATACTTATTCAAACTAAATGTTTTATACTTGAGTCTTAAACCACAAACGTTATTGTATACTTTACTTAAATAATTGCTCGATTTGGTGTTCTATGATTATAAGATTATGTGTTTATCGCTTTTGGTTGGTGGAACTATAAAATCCTAGTCTATTTGGCAACCCCTTATAGCAAGGTGTCGTTAACGTAATGCAATTAACGATAACTATAAAATCCTAGACTATTTGGCATCCCCTATAGCTAGGTGTCGCTAACGTAATTCTATTAGCGATTTTATATTTTTATCCAAGTTATTGCTTTTATTTATTGTTTCGTATACGAGTTTTGTGGCTTTTCCTTACTATATACTATATGCTCAAACTTATGAATTGCTCACCAACCTTTGTGTTGATAAACTTTATTTTATGAAATGTTACAGGTTTGACTTTGGTTGACTCGAGAACTTGACGAAAAACGTTATCAAGACTATTAGGATATTAGCAAAACGAACAATATATATATATATATATATATATATATATATATATATATTTGATTACTTGTATTCAATTTGTTTTGTATGAACAAGTTATGTGATTATTTATTGATTTATGAAATAAATGAGTTGATTAAATATTGTCACTTTAATAGTCTCTTGTGTTTTGGGCAATCCGTTGCACCCCGACATGTTCCGCCGCCTTTGGTCGGGGTGTGACAGATTGGTATCAGAGTCACAAGACTATAAGATAGGTGGTTAAACATAACGACCTAGTATAGTTTTTGCTTTAGGGTCCTTATACATGTTGCCTATATGTGTTTACCCTACTCGATTGTTCATTACACTTATTTATTTATATATACTTATTTATTTCATCAAATCGTAAATATACACAAACACTCGGAACATACTAAGGTATCCTTACCTTACTTTGGTTTAATTTTATATATATACACACCATAATAATCTAAGGTGTCCTTACCTTATCGCAAAAACTTTAGTTTTTTTAATTATGTTTTATGGATCACGAGGCTAACTTGGATCCCGTTTTTTCAAATCTCCTTAAAGATCATCTCATATGAGATGACCACTTTAAGTTGTTGAATGCGAGCGTTCCGGTCGCCATCCTAATTTACGGTGTTGAAACAATAGAACCACGGTGGTTCGTGGCTAGTGTTTTGACATGACGTTATATTCCGATTTATTATCTTTGTTACAATCGTTATTTGAGTCGAAAACATGAAAAAGAAGCGGTGGTACGTGCACATATTTAGACTCCAACAAGGTATTTTTGTAAAAAGGTTTTTAGTGTCGGAATATCAAGTCATGGTGGTTCATGCATGATTTTTCCGCCTTCAAATCTTAAGACATTAATTACAAATTTCAAAAAACAATTTTTCCTTTTTACTTTGTCATATAAATTCTCGTCACAAAATTCTCATTTATATAATTCTATTTGACCGTTATAATTCATTCTAATATGTTTTGATTTCACATGATAAAGTTTATATACAAATTTTCTCTTTTTGATTTCACAACGCGATTTTGTTACAAAAATTCATTTATTACGATTTCTTCAATGTAAGTTAAAAAAAATAGTAATAATAATATATATTTTTTGAACTATTTATAGTGATTTTTAATATGCCATCTTTGTTCATTAAGACTATTTATAAACCCAATTTTTATCATATGAATTTCATCATATTAAAAAAAGGTTTTATGATAAATTTTACCTTAAATTTTCAAGTATATTCTCATTGTATAGATTTTAAAATTGTCTTTAAAGTTTTCATAAAATTTTATTTTTATAACAATTCCGTTTATTTTGAAACTATCATCTCTCAAAATCGATTATTTAAATTCTCATGACGTTTTAATTACACTATATTATATAATACACATGGTAGAATTTTCATTACCCCATATCTTTTTCATAACAATTTCCATTATGCAATTTGTGGTTCATTATAACCTTTCACAAATAAAATCTAAATCATACAATTTTCCTCATTTTAAAATTTCTTATGGTAGTTTCGCCTTGATTTTTTCAAGAAATTCACAAACTTATAGCTTGTAATTTTCTTGAAATTCTCATGCAAAACTTCATAGAAATTCTATTTTAAAGACAAAAATCGTTTAGTTCGATTTCTCGAATCACAATGCCGGTTATTTTAACTTACAATGATATTTTCGTTATACGATATTTAATAACGAACTTGGTATAAATTTTCATTACACAAATTCGTGTTCCCAAAACGACATTCATCATTCACATTGATACCTCATAGCAAATTTTGACATTCAATTCACTTATTTTAAATTCCTCATAAGCAAAATTTTATTTTTATCTTTATAAAAGAAAAAAAATATTTTACTTCCTCATGACAATCGGTTTTTATTTCTACAACAAACCTTAAGATGCAAACTTTATTATCTTAATTTTTCCGTAATATTTTCCACTATTTAATTTTAAGCTTTTAAAAATGAGTTACGTTACGCGGGTTGGTTTATTTCAAAATTTTCTCGTAAATTATTTTACAACCTAAGCCGACACGACGTATCGCAACAATTCTCATTTTAGTGGAAAACTTTTAGCAAAATTTTTTTTGTGTAATTCACACGCTCGGATACCAAAAATTCTATTTATATAATATATATATTTATATATATATATTAACTTGTAATTTTAATTATCAAAAATTTTCATGGATGTTTCAAACATTATTTATAAATTATGATATTTTCAAATTTAATACTTATTATTAGTCAAAAAATCTCCCTAAACGCAACCACAAGTTCCCAAACACTCGTATTTCATCTCAAACTACCACCTTAAACCAACCATCCTTCCACTTCAAAAGTTTTCCCACGTACTCAAATCTTTCCCCAAAATGAACGAAACCTAAACATCCAAAGTATACCCGCACCAACTCAAACCCCATGCAAATCCAAGCCGACAACATCAACCCAACAAAAATCACTAAATACCGACGCTTTTACGCCATGAAAACCTACTAAACTCACTATCCAATACTTCGAAGACACCAACAAACACACCAACAAATGCGTTGAACATATACAAACCAAAGTTTACCCAACTATGACTCAATCCTTCGACCCATGCTATGTCAAATCACCAACCATGTCGCCACACCGTTTCCATCCAACCATAGAGTTGATATCAAAATAGTAACCCAAAACACTCATTGCAAAATATATGTATAGACCAAATTTAATCCAAACTAGTCAAGGTCGACTTATCCAACCCATCAACTTAACCCGAACTCAAATAAGCAAACCTCATCCATATAGCCCAACCACTACTCACACAAGTTATCTAAGCCTAACCCACTCAAACGACCTAAACTCAACAAACCCCAGCAATCCAACTCAAGAAAACTCAACTATGCAAGCCAACCGAAACACAGTCACTCTTCACCAAATTTCCAAACCATTCCCTATTCAAGCCAAAATCTCTCCATACACACGGAAGCTTCATTCTTCCCTTAATTTTTTTATATATACAACTAGCGTATTTATAACGACCACACGTGCTCAAATAGTCATTATTTATAAATTCTTTCAAGGATAACGATTTATGTATCATGCACATATTTTGTAAATCATCTTTGTAGAATATAATATTGTCATGACAACAAAAATTCGATTATGAGAATTTGTTTTCAAAGATTATTAAACAATTATATACGTGTTTTCAAGAATTATAAATATTTCACCTAAGGTGCTAATCTCATAATAACTTTATAAATATAAGGTTTCATTTTGAATGTCGAATTCGAGATTTTTTTATTAACAAATTACAATTTTCATCATTTTGCATAAACTCAATGATCCTGGCTTTACAAATCTTCTGGGACACTCATAAACACTTCATACACTAGATATGTAACATGAACCTTGTTCGATAACGGTTTATGCAATTTTTTACTCCTTATTATCGCAAGCATCATTTCGTTCATGAATTATTGTAATCACAAAAGCTTTACGTATGCAAACTTTTCTTTAAGATTTTCATTCGATAAGGATTTAAATATTTCTCTAGCTACGCGTTACCGCGATGCTTTGTTATTATATACATTTTCTTGGAAATGATAAAACGGCTTTACTTGAGACTTCATTCTCGATGTTACTTTTATAATTTTTTTTAAAAAAAAAAGAGCATATAATACGCGATTTACATATTTCGTCGTTTATTCGAGTCTCACTGATTTTTACGACTTCTTTTCATTTGGTGAGATGTTTCAATGGTAATATTATGCACATGAGATTTCATTTTGTGTTTTGATTATTCAATACCGAATTCAAGCTATTCAATAACAATTTGTGTAATACTTTCAAAACCTCAATTTCACTAAAAAAATTTCGTTTGTATTTAAAACGATATTTTCATGACTATGTTATTCATATTTGAGCATCTATACATTTCAAGCAAGACATGATTCTATGCATTATTCTACATCATTTCATTTAATCTATTAAGCGGCCAATGTGTGGTTGACCGCAAGTTTTGGCGCTATTAGTCACCGTTATTATAATGACGATTATATAAATGGTTTCACAATAGTGGTCGTATTCACGTTTTATCACATTTCATCGATTGTTTTGGTTGTTCAAATTCTATTTATTTTAAATTTGATACATGTATGCGTCACCCCAAGGAACTCACCTCATTTCTCATGTTATTTCACGCAATAGTATTCTCAATTGTTTATAACCTCAAGTTTGTTCACGTGTGAAACTCATCGTACAATGTTATTGTTATTTGTATCGTTGTTTATCCCAACTTTATGTATTTATTTATTGGACTTTTCATTCCCATTTGTTAGAGTCCTTATTATCGGGTTTCGTCTATCGATTTTACTTATTATCTTGATTTATAGACTTTGACATTTATCTTGATGACTTTTAACTTCAAATCTCATTTCATATTATTTACCCTAAATTTTATTTTATTTATTCGATCGTCTTTACTTATTTAAACTGAATTGTTATTTCCAACATGGTATATTTTAAGATTTTTAGTTATCTCAATTATTTATCCCGTTTTTACTACTTCATTAAAAGTCAATCCCGAAATTTTTCAACAGCTGGTATTGGTTTGTCAATACTGGTAAAATTCAACAAATTTAATTACACGCATATTATTTAAAGATTTCAAAGTAAATATGTCTCTTAAACCACACAATGGAACGAACTATGTGGACCATATGACGATCTAAATAATTATGGGTGCACACTTAATTATCGAAATCCCCGTATGGAAGCCATAATAAGTGCGGTTGTGTGCAATAGCTCAGGCCCGAGAATGATAGCAGAAAAACGATGGAAATGAGAATCATGATAGGGGGATGGAGGATACGCCGCCGGTACATCCTATATATAAGTGTCTTTATTATGTTTCTCATTTGTAGCGTTTTTCGAATCATGCAAGGATTTGACGTTATCATTTTCCTAAAAAAAATCTTCATGCGATTGTGTTACTAAAAGCGACATTCGTTAGCAATTACCTTTTATTTGAGTTTATTTTAATTTCGGGACGAAATTTTCAAAAAGTTGGGATACTGTGACATTCGTCAATTTCGGGTTCTATAAGTATTCGTTTGTGTATTCGTTTATCACCTAAAACGACCCGATTTATATCCCGAACATTCCAAATATATAAAATATTGTATTTTTATGTTACTAAATTATTCCCGTTTGTTCAATTTGAAAAACCCTTTTACGGATTCGAAAACGCCTTTAAAACGATCAAATTACATCAAAAACGAACCATGCAAGATGAGCTGACCAAACCCCACCCTCATGGACGCCGCGCCCAGCGGCCATGAAGGCTAGGGCGGCCGCGCTTGGCGGCCTCAGACCTGCAGATTCATTTTTTTTTTTTTTGGTTTTTTATGCTTTCTTGTGTTTATAACCATCCCATTTTCATGCAAGACTCTTTAAGCTTGACCATTTCAACTTACCCTATATGTACACACCCATCTTCTACATTTTACATTTGCTCTTACTCCAAATTCTCTCTCAATTCTTAAGATCTAAAGGTTGTTCTTCATGTTCTTGGTAGTTTGACCTTCCAAAGTCAAACTAACCATAGTCTTTCATTTTAACTAATTTGCTAACCCTTATGAATACTTGATGCTTATGGCACAACATATATATAATATACACCCCTTGTTACTTTGATAGTTACTTATCCGGCCTCGGTTGGTTAAGTTTCGGACCTCGTAAGGCAAGGCTTCATGGAGAACTTCGTGTTCTTGATATATATACATACTTATAATACTTGTTTATACATACAAACCATGCTTAACTTCTGCTCATTTTAATTATTTACAAGTTCCATGGTTACGGGTTTTAAGAGTCTATGCTTCGGTTTAACCGTAAATAGCTCTAAAACGTAAACCGAACTTTGCTTACTAGCTTTTGTTAAATACTTGTTTAAACATGTTTAAAGTTAGATCTCAGTTTACAAAATCATTTTTATAAGTTCTATGGTTATGGGTTTGTGGAATATAACCTCGGTCTTAACCCGAAACTAGATCCGAACCGAAAACCAAACTTTCGTTTAAAGACTTTATTGTTAATTTTTTGGTTGTAAAACTTAAGTATTTTCATTTGTACATTATTATACAAGTTCTTGGATATTTGGGCATGTGGAAACCATCTATGAACTTATTGTGAAATGGAAACCGAACCAAACCGAAATTTCGTTTAAAGACTCTATTCTTAACTTTTGGGTTGTAAAACTTAAGTTTCATCTTTTATAAATTATTATACAAGTTCTTTGATACTTGGGAATTTGGAAATCATCTAAGAACTTATTGTGAGATGGAAACTGAACCAAACCGAACTAAACCGATTTTCACTCAATTAAGACACACAAGTGTGTTTTTAGCTATCAAGACTTGTATAATTCTTCAAAAATACTTTATAAACTGATTTTAATTATTTATCTTAAGTACTTAGAAATGTTGGATCCAACTTGATCTTATAACAAAGTTTGGACCGACAAAACCGAACACTCGCTTAACGGACGTTATTAGTTATAAAACAATATAACTATAAACTTGGTTAAGTCTTATTAAATTTTATTGAGTTATCTAATAACATTCATTATTTTGGAAAGTTGACTTTGGATTTGACCAATTATCAAGACCCGAACCAAAAACCCGAAACACTCGTTAAAACCGTTTTAGTATCTTTATTCGAAAGGGACTTGCATTCTTGCATTTTACCCACCTTATTACTTAATATAGGCTAAGTAAATATTAAGGTTAGATACTTTAACCCGGTTTCGAGCAAACTTACATTTTTAAAGGGTTATTATTATAAATTCGTAAATATTTACATTTTAAACCTTAAACTTTATATTGTTGCATTTCTTATCATTTATTTCATTTAAAGGCTTACTAGACAACCTTTCAAATACAAGACTTCCTTTCACCTAAACTTTGCCCGTTAAACCTCATCCTTCCGGTTACTCGTTATTTTACCGATCAAGTTTATAACTTGAATGTGAGTACTTTCATACCCCGTTTTCTGTCTTTTTTTTTTGGGTGACATTTCATACTTATTCAAACTAAATGCTTTATACTTGAGTCTTAAACCACAAACGTTATTGTATACTTTACTTAAATAATTGCTCGATTTGGTGTTCTATGATTATATGCTTATGTGTTTATCGCTTTTGGTTGGTGGAACTATAAAATCCTAGTCTATTTGGCAACCCCTTATAGAAAGGTGTCGTTAACGTGATGCAATTAACGATAAATATAAAATCCTAGACTATTTGGCATCCCCTAATAGCTAGGTATCGTAATTCTATTAGCGATTTTATCTTTTTATCCAAGTTATTGCTTTTATTTATTGTTTCGTATACGAGTTTAGTGGCTTTTCCTTACTATATACTATATGCTCAAACTTATGAATTGATCACCAACCTTTGTGTTGATAAACTTTATTTTATGAAATGTTACAGGTTTGACTTTGGCTGACTCGAGAGCTTGACGAAAAACGTTATCAAGACTATTAGGATATTAGCAAAAGGAACAATATATATTTGATTACTTGTATTCAATTTGTTTTGTATGAACAAATTATATGATTGTTTATTGAGTTATGAAATAAATGAGTTGATTAAATATTGTCACTTTAATAGTGTCTTGTGTTTTAGGCAATTCGTTGCACCCCGGCATGTTCCTCCGCCTTTGGTCGGGGTGTGACACACTACCTCGTAAAGCGTTCCCGACATTACCTCGTAATCCGTGCCCTAAAACCGACGTTATCTCAAATCTCGTGCCATAAACCGACGATGTTGCATTTAAGTACGTACCAACCCGAGATGACCTGACGTCTCGCCTCGAAGTACATACCAACGACGATCGAAGACCGGCGAATCTTGATTTACGTGCAAGAAGATGTTGATCAAGATTCTCAACAAAAAAAGGCGTCGAAGTGCTGCTCGAGTGTCTAGAGAATAATAAGTCGACCAAGGTAGGGATAATGCCCGAATAAAATACTAATATAATATTAAAGGCTTAAACCCTAGTCGAGGGTATACTCGATACCTCGAAAATAAATAAAAAAAAAAGTATAAACAAAGAAAAATATAAATAAGAAATATGTAATGTAAAATATATCTTTGTTATTGATATTATTATTATTTTATTTTCTTAAATAATAAGTAAAGAAATAAAGTATACGTTTCTTCTTGAAGAAGAAACGTAGTGTTTAAGAAAAGTAAACGAGTAAAACTAAAGGTTTAACTTGTAAAAGAAAGAAAAGTATTTTAAACTAACGGTTCATAAGGAAAATGTAATCGAGGTAAAGATTATACAAAAGAGACTAAACGTCTTAAGCCGGATTAAAGATCCGGTATTAACAAATGGTTATACTCGTACTATAGGTCCAAGATAGCTAAAGAAAAACCGATTAGTGAAGTGAAGCTGATCCTTTTAAAGGTGAATACGCCCAACTTTTATAACTTGTATTATCGAGTCAAATAAATTGATTACATGATATTACGAATCTTTGAAACATTATGAACAAAATAAATCATTGGCCCTCAGACTGTCGTGTACGTTTGTCTGGATCCTTACATATGTGGTAAGTCGGTGGGCACGCCGCGCCACACCTGGTTATATGCCTCCGCCACGATGGGTCAGACCTAAGTTACGTCCGAGAGAGGGTAATCATGTGTATACTGATGGTAGATAAGTAATCTCGAACGTTGTGGTGTTTGCTGAGCGGTTTCGAGTAGAGCTTAAGTTTGTAATTGTATTTTAAGTTTTTAACTTGATTATTCCTAAGCCACGATGGATTGAGACCTAAGTTATGTCTCGAGGGGTAATTAAGTAAATAAAATATTTTATGCGTGTCACACCCCAACCTACGGCGGAAATGCCGGGGCGAACTGATTGCTCACAGCTTTTCAAAGGTTACTGTTATGCAAATTGATAAATGACAATATCTATTTAATTTATTTAAATGAAACAATTACAGTTAAATACATCAAGTATAAAGATACTACAACAATGATTAATTTAGTTTGTATCCTAAAAGGCATCTCTACGTGGTCTTCATCTTGCTAAACAACCAAGCTGATAACCTGCAAATGCGTATAAAATATATTTGTTGTCAACAACACATGTTGAGTGAGTAAAACACCAATTTAAGACACAACAGTAATAATATATAATAAATAAAGAAAGATGCAAACTGTTCCTGTGAGATAAACAGTTTAACCATAGCACATACACAAACAATCAAACATAAAGAAAGGGCTAAACCGTTGCCATGCGAATGGGCATTGGTTACCAAAAATGAGGTGTCGGTGAAACCATTGTCAATGCGTCGGACGCCGACCACTACGACGGTCGTATGATCATACTAGACTGAGAATATGTTGGACCTCTCCGAATGCGGTTCAAATAAAGCAAGTAAGCAAATAGCAAGTCATGCATAAACTGATATACACACAAGGATTAAACAGTTGCGGTTTTGAATACTAGATAATAGATAAATATGATACGATACGCATATGTCCCCAAAAGGTTAAAAATAAGTAAAAAGGGGGAGTGATTACTCACGTGATCAGATGAACGAAATAAAAATGATGATGCGAGAATGATGAACCATTCGGGATACACCGACAAGGACTCCTAGTTAAATAATAGTAATATGAATTAATTATAAGAGATATAACATTTATAAATAAATTAAGATTCCGTTTGAGATTGAGTTATGGTTGTGATTAGAATATTATGTATTTGAACGATTGATCTTTGCGATTGTCGTTAGGATAATTAGCTCTAATTAAAATATATATAATTAAATATTTAAATGATTTAAACAAAAAAAAATAAAGGATATGCTTATAGTAATAATAATAATATCTAAATAAATAAATAAAATAATTTGGTTAAATACAACTTAAATACACTTATAATTAATGAAATACAAAATAAAATAAAGATAAACGTTTGACGAGAAACATTAATATTGGTGTCGGGTTTTAACAAAGTTACGTTGATTTATCATTAAAAAACAAATATACTTATAATACATATATATTTACAATACTTACATATATATAAATAGATAGACATATATATATATATACACACGAAAACTTAACGAGATTAATTAATAAAAAAAACGAACTTAGTGATGTCGGTTTAACAAAATAAAATAAAAAATTTTTGCTTTATATTGATAATAATTGTAAATCATAAAAAAAAGCTTAAAAAAATAAACAACAGCAGCTGGGCTGGGGGGGTTCGAACCCGCGTCCCCAGCCAGCTCTAGACTTAGAACAAACAGCCAGACCAACTGGTCTAACGAGATCGTTGGTTAATGTATCAGACAAGAAATTTAAATAGAACAGTTCCTAAAGATCCCCAAATTACAATATGAACCCTAATTCCAAAATTGAACGATTCGTTTGTTGTTAGACTGATAAATGTTAGGGCTATTGATTAGAGATCAACAACGATCAACAAGAATTGATTAATTACTAGCTACAAGTGGAAATTGACTGTGAACGGCCACTGCATCTGCACGGCATGTTCTTGAGCTTGTTGGAAGGCTGGACGGCATCCTTGGGTGAAATTGATTAGGGTTTTAGGGTCGACGACCCTTGATAATGGTGCAGACACACTTAATTGTGATATAATCGATTTTAATTGTAATAATCCCGTTCCGTTAATGACGGCTTCAATATATTAACCATTACGTATTGCTTTAATCCTGTTTCCTAATTAAGCATGTCGGCAAGGTCGATTTAGCAAGTTTGACAAAATTCATAAATCAATTCCATAATTTAAACGATAATTGTGGTGCAAGAATACTAAACGGGTCATCGGGTACGGGTTCAGATAATGAATATGGGTTTGGGTTATTGGGTAAAAGGATTATAATATATTAATTATCCAGATTTGCATAAATGGTCCCTGCAGTTTAAGTGTGGGTGCAAAAGAGGTTAAAACTATAGTTTAGGGTGTAATTTGTATATGAATGAAAGTTATTTTGATAAAATAAATAAATAGCATAATAAAATATTAATGACTCGATAAACGCGATGCTTCGTTAATTAAATCGGATAACGAAAACGGGTCGGGTGTATATTATATGAAAATCCGAGTTGTTACAATGCGTTAGCTTATTCACCAGCATGTGTTGTTGACGTATTTTCAAACTGTTTTACAGGTAATGAAGGATAGCCACTTGAAGAATCGAAGTTGACATCTAGGCGATCTGATGGCTCCGATCATTTTTGTTAAATGTTAAACTTAAATGGTGGTTTGTATAAACCAGTAATTATTTTGTAAACATTATCGGGTATTTTTAAAACCCGTATTTTTTTATGTAAATATTATTATGTTAATCACGCAAATATTTTCCGCTTTAAATCCATAAACTCTGATTTAATACAAAAGCGGTACTAATTGTTGGTCGCACGCCCAGGCCGTAGATGGGGGTGTGACATTGTTACAATTAAAATTATTTTCACAATTGATATTAATTTGAAGCAAATACTAAATAAGGTTAAATAAATACTTAATATTAATAACCTACAAACGTCGGGTCCCTCCGAAATGACGATCCAAGCTCGTGTGAGAGCTACTTCGTCCTCCTCCGTCCATGCTAAGTACTGGCGCTGCTAGCCCCCCCTTCTTTTTGTGTTTATGGGCCGCCTTTCAGGTTGAACCGGAGGCCCACGCCGATTGAGTCTCCGACTTCGGTTGGGTAGACCGAACACCGGCATGGGGGTTTTGGGAGTTGAGGAAGTTGGCGTACATGTTTAAGTTTGGGGCGGGAAAAGGAAATAGATAGTTTAGGTTCGGTTGGTTTCCGGGGTTCGGGAAGTTGGTTTTGCAGAGTAGGGTGTTGGCCGAAACTGTGCCATGCAAAGTTTAGGCTCGGATGGTCTTGTGGAGTATGGTATTGCCCGAAATAGGGTGAGGTTAATAGATAGTTCGGGTTATTTTTAGGATTCATATTTGTCGGTTTTTTGAAGAAGAGATGTGGTATTTTTGTATGAGAGATTGAAGATGTTGAAGATGAGTTGGAGAAGAAGATGGTATAAGTGTATA
This sequence comes from Bidens hawaiensis, assembly GCF_021521415.1. Lineage (NCBI taxonomy): Eukaryota > Viridiplantae > Streptophyta > Magnoliopsida > Asterales > Asteraceae > Bidens > Bidens hawaiensis. Next base: position 147,136 of record NW_027494695.1, on the reverse strand, counting down.
TATAATGTTTTTAAAATTTTGTTTATATATTTATACTTTTTGACCGTTCTCAACGGTCTAAAATATTATAATAATAATATTTTCAAAACATGAACGACGACAAATATATGTCACCCCTCTTGTACCCTTTTATCGCAGGGGGTGGGGTGTTCATCGCCCTGTCGCCACTTGCCACCCTACATTACCGCCACACTACACTCAGTCTAAATTAATTAAATAAGGCTATTGGGACACATAAATTATTTTGAGTTCTTTGACCAAAAAGTCAACTTTTACGAGTTGCCATTTACCCCATTAAGATAACATACCAAGTGTAAATTGCTTTTGGTATACACCAAAACAAAATAAGGGTACTAAAAGCATATGAAGAATGACTTATAACACCCAATTTACATTATCAAATTTGACAAGAACATCTCATTGTTTACCAAAGTACCAAAATAATTGTCAAATTGATAGGGGTGGTGTTTTATTTATACCAAATCATTCTAAGGCTAAGGGTAATGGGGCTTGGTTGAGCCCCAAGTGATCCAATCAAAACCCGACACGTAGGCGATGACATGCCCCTGGATCAAGCCCCATAGGGTGTAGTGGGGCTTGATTGATCACCCCAAGATTTTAATCAACCCCATGCTCATTTGCTTGTTCAAGCCCCGTGGTCCGGACCACGGGGGCCGTCCGCGCCCTTAATCACTTGTGTGGTGTAATGGTGTTTGCGATCCACCTAGGCTGCCACCTGGACCACGCCCCTTCCTTCACCCCCCATTACCCTCAGCCTCATGCATTCCAACCAATCGCTCTCACACAATCATTCATTAATCTTTTGGAATTCGGGTTTATGAAACCAATTTGTTTTGAATATGCTATTTTGCCAATTTACTAAGGGCACTTTTTTAAATGACATCTCCGAATGATGCTGCTAGCTTGTCAAAATGGATTTAAGGATGTCCGGTGTGGATCTCGCGTTGCAGCTCAAAGGCTGACATGGCAAGCGGTGTCGGCGGCAAACACCACCCCGGTGTGGTCGGCACCGCCCAACGACAAAGTTGTAGTTGAAATATCACTGCCCATTTCACCGCTGAAAGGTTTGTTGCTGCTTTTTTATTAATAAATCAAAGAACAAAAGTTGGGATTTAATGAGTTGCAAGGGCCAAAGGATTACTTGAGAAGAAGAAGAAGAAGAATAAGAAGAAGAAGAAGAGATAGGTTGCAGAGGAGAAGAAGAAGAAGAAGAAGAAGAAGAAGAAGATGATGATGATGGGGGGTTGAGAAAATGAGTTATGTGGTAATATATTTTTAATATTATAGGTGATACTGTATTATTATCTCCATTTAAACTTCTTTTGACCAGAGGGTTTTATAGGAAGTGCGAGTGCGATGGTCAAGATAAATATTGACCAAAAGAACACCTCATATTGACCAAAAGAACACCTCTAATGTTATAGGTTATTTTATCTGATGTTTTAAATGTATATTTTTAAATTGAATTTATTAAATGTAAATTTTTAATTAATTTTTATTAAACATATTGTAGTGTTTTAAAATATATCAAATATTTAGTTTTTTAGTTATATTAGTAACTTTAAAAATAAAATTAATTCTAATAATATTAAATTAGTCTTAGTTATAGAAATATTATTACTTTATTTGAAAAAAAAGAAGTAAATGGTAAATTGGTGACCATTTCCAATATATTGAGAAAAAGAGTGGAGTGAATGGGGTGTGATATGACAGTTACGTGGCACTGTAAAATGAGAAGTAGAATGACATCCATATCTTATAGTCTAAAGTTTCACACCAAATAAACTTATCCTTGTAAAACAATTAATATTACTTTTTACATGTAAATAGTAAATTGATACACTAGTACGCCAATGTAAAAACATTACATTTTTAGTCAATCTTTTTGTTTATTTATGAAAAATATTAAGTTTTTATTCATAATTTCTTTAAAAAAATATTATATTTTACCTTATAAGACAAATACGATGATTCTAAAACATAAAGATTCATGGCCATTCTTTACTATAATATTTATTATCAATCAATTTACCTTTTACCCAAAACCTTTTTACATGATATTCACATTCCTTGTGTTTTACATTCATTAAATATTTAAAACTTTTATAAAAAACAATTTAATACTTATCATATCACATTCATTGGTAGAGCACTTGCTTTACAAGTGAGAGGTAGTGGGTTCAAACCTCACTATCACCAATTTATATGGGAGATATGAGGGATGACCCTGGCTTGCCAGGGTTCGAGTCCTGATCTCACCCGGTTTTACCAGCTCCTCGCTGTCGTGCCATTTGGCGGGCGTGAGGGTCGGATTTTATCCAGTGAGTCACTCACTAGGTGGACCGCTAGGGGCTCTGTCCGTCCAGACTAGTGGCCGGCTCGGGCTACCTTTAGCCAATGAAGGCCGCATACGAAGTACGTAATGTTAGTTGGTCGTTCAGAAAAAAAATCATATCACATTCAATATACAACTAGTATTAAATACATTAGGTACATTATCATAGTAATTCGTATTATTATTTTCTCGGAACGAGAGCTGTTAGACTTTTACAGGCTCGTATCATATAATTAAAATAAAAATATACAAACATATCATACGTCTTAATGGGGAGTTAAGATTTTTTATTATTATTTTTTTAACCGTTAACATTTTCCCCTTCTATTTACAATAACTAGTCGGATGACCTGCCGCAATGCGACGGGCGGGGTTTGGTATAATTTTGTTGTATTTTCTTTTTGTATGAACGCTAGCGGGGTTTGGTATAATGTTGTTGCATTTCTTTTTGTATGAGTGTTAGCGACAGTAAATACCATTTATGGTCAGTTATTTATGACGTGGTCTGGTATAATTTTGTTGTATTTCTTTTTATGAGTGTTAGCGACAGCAGTTATCATTTATGGTCATGGTCAGTTATTTATGACGTACTTGTATTTAATGCAGGCTAGATATAAAGTAGTTAGATATATGTAATTGACAAAATAGTATAGATGATGCACATATGAGTAGTCTGTGTTTGTTTGTAATATACAAAAGATGGCCAAGTTGTAGCATTGATACAAAAATTCAATATATTTGTATACATAAAAAATATTTGTATATATATACTACTTGTTTAACCTCAATACAATGTTTAACCGATTCAACCTATCAAATAGGAATCAAAAGGCTTAGACAACATCATCAACCTATCAAATAGGAATCAAAAGGCTAAGATAACATCATCGCCTATAAATCTAAGGAAACCATCACAACTTTAAGTAACGATAAGTTGACACATTGACCCGTTTAATCCAATTATGGTGTTCAACTGATTCAAGCTATCAAAAATAGGAACCAAAAAGGCTCAACATCTTTAAAGCTCGGGTTATCATCACTACTTAAAATAATCAGCTGGTTTACACATTGACCAATTTAACCCAATTACGGTGTTTAACCAATTCAAGCTATCAAATAGAAACCATGACTTACCCGAATAGTTCCCATAAGTTTTTGGGGATGAAATTTGAGAAAGCAATATCAGTGTTGGATAAAACATGTTCACCCCAATGTGACTTCCACATCATCCTGTCAGTCAAAGTATGCACATCACACATTCAAAAAATGCATATAGATAAATTGCATAAAGGATGGGAATCAACTAATATCTAAATTCAAAATCGTTAAAGATAAATTTCATAAAAAAATAATTTGGAACATATACATCCGGTTTAAGTCCAGCATCACATCAAGCGAGACTACAACCACCGTGTCAGGTTTGATTCTAGAACCTCATTTCTCTCATCGGCTGCCACCGCCACCATGTAGATAAGTTAACCACCATCACCGCTTCAAAGATAATGGAATAATGGACGGAGTTTACGGCGAGAACATCATCTCCACCAACACCACACCGCCAAATCGCGCTCCTGAATCGAATTGCTACCACTACACCACCGTCAACTGGACATAAATCCAAATCCATTCGCAACCACTAGGGTTTCAAAATTGAACCCGACAACAGCAGGCGGTGGTAACGATCATCGGCGGATGAAAGAAACATGTAGAAATCAACGTCCATGACAATTGACAACGACGAATCTGCCATCTTCAAGAAGAGAGATGATGAAAGGAAATAAATCTGAAGAGTAACTGTGTGTATAGCTTATAGAAGGAGAGAGAGATTGACAGAGAACAAGTGTTATTCGACCAAACACGTGTATCATACCAAGCTGATGGAAACAGTTATCAAACAAAGCTAACTTTACAATTTTTTATTTTTTTTTTGGTTATAATTTTTTTTTTTAAATAATAATAATTATATTTGCCTTTTACTGTAAAACGATTACAATAAAGTGACAGGCAAACGGGCAACAAGCTGCGCCATAACATTAATACAATACTTAAATGCCAAAGTCTCCCGATATTATATGTATATAAATACTCCCAAATATTACCTCCATCAACCAGGCTCCAACCTAAGTTCCACCTAGAAGGATTTTCCTTTTACCAGTGGCCAAAGCGTAAATGACGTTTTTAGATGTGTTGTTAGTGTTTGGAGTAGGAAAGAAAACATACAGTCAACTTATTAAAAAACAATATAATCTACTATTATAATAAATAAAAACCATTTATGTGTCACATGACATCTAATTGTTCTATTTTGATGTCAGGTGGCATAATTATTGTTTAACTTTGAAAGTCAAAATTATCTAATTGAAACAACTAATAAAAATTTTAAACATTCTATATTAATGATTTATCTATGATTTTATAATAGTAAATAAGGTAAAAAAAATATTAGAAATAAAAGAATATATGTAGAACTTTTGAAACTCATTTTAGTGTGTGTAAATTCGTGTTATATGTTGTCAATTTTTTAGTGACCAGTTTAGAAGGTACCATGATTTGTCTTTACTCTAAGCAATACGCAAATTATTTTTTACTTATAATTCTATATAACAAACTTTTTTTATATGTATTGACAACTTTTGATAAAGTGACATAATTCAACACTCAATGAGAATAATTGATTAATGATGGTGCATATCAGTACTCTTTCTTTTATATCTAATAATTATGTGAATTTTCTTGTCACATGTTATCTGATAGCGAAATTTATTGTGCTTGTATACTTTATATGCAGGTCAAGGTCTTATACAAACTTGCATCACCTAGACTTTTGGGCCAAACTGATATAAAAATAGAGTTGTTTTGATCCCCGTAATACAGTGGTACCATAGTGAGTTTTTGTTTATATATATTTATACTAGGTTAGTTACCTGTGTAGCACACGGGTTAGCATAAATAAATTTATTTAAATAATAACACCATGTAAAATACAAAAAAATATGTTCAAAAAATATAAAGATATATTATATGGTAGAATAAATTACACATTACACAATATGAAAATAAAAAGTTGTTAGAAATTCATAAATCTCTAAATATTTCTTTGTACACAAAACTTTTAGTTTTATTTTTAACTTTATTTTCTATATAAAAACACAGTAGTTTCACATTGTTTCTGTTTATAAGTCTAAATAATGCAACACATAACTATCATGAGTTAAAATAAATTGTCTCAAAAACAAACCAACCATCTATAATAATTGACCTTAGCTTTTATTAATCTTTAATGCAAAACAAAAATAAAGTAAAACTTTCATACTTTGAAATTAATCATTTTATCTGAAGGTATAAGATTTTTTTAAGAATAAAAATGTGAGTTCCAATATTACTTTCGGATATGAATTCGGCTTCTATAACACGGTTATCATATTGTATTTTCACATAGTTTAGTTTCATTGCATATACCAATTTTCAAGTTAATATTTCAAGCAACATTACTTCAACGTCGACTTTTAGGACTAATCTATAACTTGACAACCTTATATTTTAATGTCATTTAAAACATCAGAAACCTAATACTTTCTTGTAACGTATCATTTTAAGACTGATAGAATATGGATAGCGAACGCTTGCTAGTTTCTTGAGCGACCACATTTTTCGGTACAAGTATAACTCGTTCGTTAAAGAAAACTGTATTTTTAAAATCTTCAATAATAAAAGAATATACAAAGTCAATTTATCATATGATTAATAGTAATGTCTAACATGTGTATTCCAAATATAAGTGATTTTATCCATCTGAAAAACCAAAACATGTAGTCTAGTGCTTATATTTTTGTGGATTTTTAAGATTATGAACTTAACATAAATGATGGGTTGATTAAATAGTTAACTAAAAAGAAGTTGTAAATGGCTAATTTTTTAAACCAACTCGTGGGCCGAAACTCATTTTAATCATAAATTGTTTTGACTTGAACCATGTTTGATATTTAACCGGCTAAAGAAACCCGCTCGTTTAAGTTAACACAAATACTAAGAATAAATCAATAGTGAATTTGTCTTTTCAGGGATTGAAAGAAAAAGACTTGTAATTTAGTAAATAATAATATATAGTTAATAAGTTAAAGTTTATAGAAATTTAATTTAAAATTAATCTTGCCTCTTCATCCAATAATATCATTTCTTATAGAACCTTAACTAATCTAATATACTTAAAACCTTAATTTTTGGAATCATTATTCAATATCAACGTGAAAACCAGTTACTTAAAAAAACATAATATTAATAACTAATATAATAGATTTATATAAAACAAAAAAAACATATTTATGTTGATATTTAATTGTTTAAACCAAGAAAGTATTATTAAAAAGGGAAAATGAAAGATTAAAAAGTAAAAAACTAAACTACAAAATTATTAATAGCAAATAATTATTAAAAAGAGAAAATGAAAGATTAAAAAGTAAACAAAAATGAAATACAAAATTATTAATAAGAAAGAGAATTGTTAAAGATATTTAATAAGAGAGAGATGAGGGGAATTTATGTAAGGATTAATTTGGTGATAACATGTGCCACTTAGTAAGTTTTATTTATTATATAGTATAGATTCATGAAGCATAATTCATATCTTCTTAGATGACTATTCTTGTGGTAATGACATCGTGTTGCCTATTTTAGGAATAACACTCATTTTTTTATTTATAATCTTGCAAGTTAAGACCATAAAGTATAATCGACTACTAGAAATGATAGAAAAATGATTGTAATTATGGGTTTTGCAAACCGCTTCTATACAAAATCATTGTAAGATATTATGATTTATTTGTGTTCTACATTCTATACAAGGATCTCCAAATTGTTTGATATAAGGGAGGAATGACGGTTTGTTATTCAGTGAGATACTTATTTGTTGGGAATGAAGCATTTGCAACAGTTCTTTTACTTCGATTTACGTATTGGGTCACAACAAGTTCCACTTAAAATAAACCAACTTTTAGCATGCACAACAAAATAATTGGCCTAATGCAACTTTTATTTCACAAAAAATTGTATTAGGGGAAGTTGCATTAGATCTAGCGCAACCTTTTTGTTAGATAGCGCAACTGTTTCTTTCAAATACAACATTTTTAAAGGGTTGCATTTGAATGAAACAGTTGCGTTATCTAACAAGAAGGTTGCGCTAGTTCTAATACAACTTCACCTAGTGCAGCTTTTTTTTTTGTGAAATAGAGGTTACCTTAGGCCAATTATTTTGTAGTGATGACTTGGAACATGCTGGACAAGTTCAACTTGTATTCAATCCTTCAAGTAAACGGGTCAAATTTGCTACTTGTGTTCTCTTATAGCTGGCAAAAGGAACGAGTCATGTCAGTCGTTGCAACGCATACAAACCAGTTTCGTCGGTACAAGTTCTGATAAAATATGGTCATTTAAGAAAATATTACTTTCGGTTCGAAACATGTTTTCTTTACACACAAATATAAAACTCACTATAACTGTTAAGTTTCTTGTATATTGTTGGAGCTGAGTAAAATGTATCAACATCATTGAAAGTTATAAGTTTAGCAAGACGATATGTTTGAAACTGAAAAAAAGTGTTATAAAATGCTTATAACTTTGTTTGTATTACACTTTCTTTGCCGATATTGCCAAATATGCAGTTGCCCTTGCTTATAGTTTTATAACATAAGGCATGAGTTAGAAAAAAGACATGAAGTAAGCCACAAAAGTTTATTTATTTTTAGTTATGGATGGTTAATAATTTACTATCATTAACCCCCCCCCCCTCCCAAATTTTTTTTTTGACTACTTTGGAAATTTTTTGTACCGATAGAAACTCTTGCAGTTGTTAGTTCAATAGAAAGATATGCTGGCTAACACAACAATATACTTAGAAACAGTTTGTTCACATTTTTCATCTCTTGTGGTATTTTAAGAGTTTTGATGTGTTTTTTGTATATGATTATTGCAATATAAGAAACAGAATCATATAATAAATAAGAGAATGAATGAGATATAATTTTTATTTTATTATAAATAAATATAAAGAAAAGAGGAGAATAAAAAATCAGAAGCCGGGGGAATAAAAGACGGATATAGCCTCGGCGGTGAGACCAGAATACACAACCCGATAACCCGAATGAATCCATGAATAAAATCACCAAAGAAAGAATTTGTCATTCAACAAATAAAAAAGAAGGAAGTTTTTGGTCTCCAACTCTCTCTCTCTCTCTCTCTCAAATCACAGAACCGAAGAAGATTTGATTCTATCATCTTCAGCTCTATCTTTGCTCAATCGATCTACGTAATTAATAATCAACTCTCTCTTCTCTTCGTTCCATTTAGGTTACGTCCCGATCCACTCGCATCAATTATTCGGATCCTAGGGTTTTGATTTTCGGATCCTAGGGTTTGAATTCGCTCGATCTTTCTCTCTCTGTGTGTGTGTTTATGCATACGCATACGCCGTTGTGTTTATTATTATTATTATTTTGAAACCCTACATTTATATTATATTGAATTGAATACTGATTAGGTCTTTTTGTTGTTGCAGAGCGGAGGATTGAAGAATGAGCTAGGCTTTTGCTTTTTCCAGAGAGTAGTTCCATGGGCGATGGAGGTGTTGCATGTGTCCCTTCGCTGCCATTCGACTCATTTTGCGGCGCCAATGACTTTAATATCAAACTTACACAACAAGAGGACAACGTGAACGTCAACAAGATGAATAGAAGAAGAAGAAGAAATAAGTTTTCAGCCGGAGAACAACAACCACCACCACCATGTGAAGATATTAATAATAATAATAGTAGTAGTTTTAGTAGTAGTAGTAGTGGCAGTGAAGAGCTTTCAGTACAAGATAGAGAAGTTGGCAGCAATGGGCATAATAAGGAGGAAGTGGAAGAAGGTGAATTGGGTTCATTGGAGAATGGGGAGTTTGTCCCCGAGAAACCCAGGAGGTTTGTACTCAAGAGTGAGATTGAGAAGGGGGACTGGCGAAGAATCGACCTTGAAAAGGGAGAGTTTGCACCTGCTAACTGGCGGAAAGGGGATTATTATGACCGAAGGAAAGAATACGAGACTTTTGATTTTTGGTCGACGAAAGGAGGTAAAGATGACGCCAAGAAAGGTGAATACATCACGGACCGATGGCAGAGAGATGATTATGAAGATGACGACGACGACGACGATGATGATTATAACTACAAAGTGAGGCAACATGAATCTGCCCAAAAAAGGTGGAAAGCGGGCAGAGGTAGGGCCAGGTTTTCAGGTGAAAAGGAGTACAACAGAAATGGGAATCAGTATAGTACCAAGAAACCTGCAAAGTGGGAAAATAACAGCGCAGAAAAGACGCCAAGAATCGGTTCAAAAGTAGTGGATGAAGAAGGTGAGTTAAATAATGAATACAGCAACGGTAAAAGTCACGGAAGAGATTTCACGTTTGGGAACCGTTTGAAACGGCACAATGTTCATACGGATAGCAGCGACAGGAAACACCATGGTGAGTTTAATGACTATGCTCCCTGTAAAAGCAGAAGAATATCTGATGATGGAAGCCGTTCTGGATCTGCTTACAATGCAGAACATTCTTACAAAAATTCTCTGTCTACTCGGAATGTTCCGTCAGAAAGGTACTCATCTAGAAACTGTGAATCTCCACTGTCTTCTAGACCAGCCTATGACAGGCATAATAATAGTCCACGTCATTCGGACCGGTCCCCACGTGACCGGGCCCGCCAATATGACCATTATGACAACAGGAGCCCGGTTCGCCGTGACAGGTCACCATATGGTCGTAATCGTTCTTATGATTATAGAAACAGAAGCCCAAGTTATTCAGAAAGATCGCCACATGAGCAAACTCGGGTGCATGATCGCAGAGAGCGAACTCCAAATTTAACAGAATCTTCTCCACATAATCGTGGTAGGTCCAGCAATTATCGGGAAACAGGTCGAAAAACGGGCTCAAGTGAAAAACGGAAGGGTCACTATGAGTCTAGGAGCCAAGAAGAGAAAGTGAATTCAAGGGATATACAAATCTTGGCTAAAGATTCTGAAACAAGAACCAATCTTGATGCTTGTGATGGATCTGGTGAAAAAAGTGTTCAAAAAGAAGACTTAAAGCAAGCACAGCAGGTCAATGGAGCTACTGAAGAACTGACTTCAATGGAAGAAGACATGGATATATGTGATACCCCGCCACATTTTCCCGATGTAGAAGCATCGGTTTCAGTCAGTGGAAAATGGTTTTACTTGGACCATCGTGGTGTGGAACAGGGTCCATCAAGATTATGTGATCTGAAGATGCTTGTGGAAGAAGGTTTTCTTGTTTCGGACCATTTGGTCAAACATCTGGATAGTCAAAGATGGGTGACTGTTGAAAATGCAGTTTCTCCAGTATTGACAACTAATTTTGCTTCCAGTTTTCTTGACACTGTTACTGAATTGGTTAGTCCCCCTGAAGCTCCTGGAAATTTGTTGGTAGATGTGGGTGAGTTGGCTTCAACTAGTAACCAGTTAGGCGAAGAGGGGTTGGTTGTTTCTGCAGAAACAAATAAAGATTCAAATTCTCAAGATCTTCGAATTGATGAAAGAATTGAAGCACTTTTTGATGGTTTTTCCCGTGTTCCAGGAAAAGAACTTGAGACCGTTGCTGGTAATTGCTTTTTTTCATGTACCCTCTTATATTTTGTTAAACTTTTCTGTTATCTAGTGAATATGTTTTTCTGCAACTTTTTTCCTACACTTTTCTTCATCTTAACACTGCTTTTGTAACATTTTGAATTTAATATCTTGCAGATGTTCTGCAAATGACATTCATTCACGGTGAGCTGCAGACATGGGGATACTCTGAAGGTACTGTTTATATCAGATGCTTCATTTCTTTATATCATTTGATGTAACGGGAGCTTAATTCACATGATATATATTTTACGTTATCAGTTTATTCATTACTCTCTTAGCACCGCAAAGAGAATTCAAGTTTCACGTGGTACATAGTTTTATAACAACCTTTTGTAAGTGTTAAAGTTCTTTAAAATAAAACTTGTGCACGGTATTCAACGTCACTACTATCTTTTAATGATTGCTAACATGCTTATAAGTAATTTATTGGACAAAGAATAGTTTTAAAAAAGGAAACATTGCATTTTATTGAGAACCAAAAATAGAACTAATGATGTAAAATAAATATCACGTGGCGTACCCTAGAGGTGTAAACCACGTCAACTCTGCATGCAGTTAGTTTTATTATGACATGATTAATAATAAGAGTCTTGCATGACGTATACACAGATTTCTTACTTCATCAATGTGAGGTTGGAGGTGATGACAGTCTAAAAACTGGTGACGACACATCTAGTCTGTCTGAGTTTCCATATAAAGATGTTGCAGATAAACTGCCAGCTGGGCCTGCGTATTCTGACAAGGATTATGCATATGAATTTGGAGATACTTCTGATTGGTTTTCTGGTCGGTGGTCGTGCAAAGGTGGTGACTGGAAGAGAACCGATGAGGCTGCTCAAGATAGATTTTTGAAAAAGAAGTTTGTTCTTAATGACGGTTATGCCCTCTGTCAGATGCCAAAATCCGGTCATGAAGATCCACTTAGGCATAAAAAAGATGAGCTTTATCATTCTTCTCATGGTAGAAGGCTTGATCTTCCATCATGGGCTTTCAACCCGTCTGATGAGTTGACCGACTATAGGTCAAGTCAAACAAAAATGTTGGGTACTAGGGGAGTAAAAGGATTGATGCTTCCAGTTGTCAGAATTAACACATGTGTGGTTAAGGACCATGGTTCGTTTGTATCTGAACCACGTGCCAAACCAAGAGGGAAAGAGAGATATTCTTCAAGGCCTAGTCACCGTTACAGTACGACTGGTGATTCAAAAAGATCATCAGAAGAAAGTGTTTCAAGAAGGAAAAGTAGTCATGACCATGGCCATCATCATCATCATCATCACGTGTCAGGGAAAAGCATCATGCCAGTTAGTATGCCAAAAGATCATCTTTCCAATAAAGATGATTTGCAATTACATCTTGGAGATTGGTATTATTATGATGGTGCTGGTCATGAAAGGGGGCCGTTTTCATACTCTGAACTCCAAGCCTTGGCTGATCAAGGTGTAATCCAAAAGCTTAGTAGTGTTTTCAGGAAGTATGATAAACTGTGGGCCCCAGTTAGCGAAGGAAAGAGGAAGGTTGATAATGAAAACTCTAGTGATACATCTGGACCGTCCTTGGAAACTGAGAGTGGGACTTCTAGTTCATTTCACAATTTGCATCCTCAGTTTATTGGTTACACTCGAGGTAAGCTTCATGAATTGATCATGAAGTCGTACAAGAGTCGTGAGTTTGCTGCGGCCATAAATGAGGTTTTGGACCCATGGATTAACCTGAGACAGCCCAGGAAAGAAATAGAGAAAAACATATATAATCCATCAATGGTTGACAAGTTCACAAGATCAGGTATTAAGAAGTCCTTCAAATCTCTGTTTTTTCTTTTTTCTTTTTGTGACATTGAATTTCAACTTGTTCTTCATGAAACTTGGGTTTGCTTTATACTTCTTAAAGGCCAAATATGCATTTTTATTTTACTTAAAATGAAAAGCGCAATTACGCAAACCAGTTCAAGTCAAATGTTTTGAGTCTTTATATATGGATTTATATTGAACAAATCGGATATTATTTTATCAGTATTTTTGTATAATCATACTTAGTATATCCATTTTTCGGAAAAAATTAGAAACATGCTTAAGGGTCAACTGTCAACCCAACTCCACCCAAGCTGTGTTGACCCGTACTAAAGTTACTCGTTTGACCTTAATCCATTTTGACCCTTTATTCAGTCCTTCCAAGTCTGTAGTATGAGTGTATTCTTTTGTTAAATTTTCTTCCTCTCTGGTTTTTTTAAAAGATTTTCTAAAAAGAAAATTCAATTTATGATGCTATCACAGATCAAGCTAACAAAAGAGCTCGCATAGTGGGTGATAGAATTGATGAAGATTATGAATCAGATGTATTCAACTTGGAAAAAGACGTACCATTTGAAGATTTGTGCGGTGATGCTACTTTCTGCAGCGAAAATAGTGAAAATTCTATTTTGGACAATGATAAGTGGGGTCTGCTGGATGGACAAGTGTTGGCACGAGTCTTTCATTTTCTTAAATCTGATATAAAATCCCTTGTTTATGCCAATTCAACGTGTAAACACTGGAGATCTGTAGTAAATTTTTACAAAGGCATCTCTAAACAAGCTGACTTTTCTTGGGTGCCAAATTGCACCGACTCTATGATCCAAAACATAGTGGTCAGTTAGCTCATCTTTTTTTTTTCTTTGTGGTAAAAAATAACGATCCAAAACATGCTTATTGCTGCTTAACATTATTTTCCTTTGTTGCAGAATGGTTATAATAAAGAGAAAATAACAACCTTGGTTCTACATGGCTGCTCAAAAATAACTCCTATCATGCTTGAAGAAATTTTGGGATCACTTCCTTGTTTATCATCTGTAGATATTAGAGGTTGTAGCCAGTTTGAGGACCTGACCCGTAAGTTTCCAAATATTAAATGGGTCAAGACCCGGACTTCACATTCAGTGACTGAAAGAAGTTATACTAATAGTCATGTGGAGGATTCTAGTGGGCTTAGAGATTACTTTGAAAGTCTGGATAAGAGAGATGCTTCAAATCAATTATTCAGAAGAAGCTTATACAAACGTTCAAAAGCTTTTGATGCCAGAAAATCATCATCAATGCTATCTAGAGATGCCCAATTGAGGCGTTTGGCAATGAAGAAAACTGAAAATGGATACAGGAGGATGAAAGAGTTTTTAGCTCTCGGTCTCAAGGACATCATGAGGGAGAATACATTTGAGTTTTTCATCCAAAAGTATCACACATCACAACCTTTAATATTTTTTTTGGTACCAGTCTATTAATAGTTTGCGATTACTTCTTTTTTATGCGTAGATTGCTGAAATCGAGGGTAAAATAAGAAACGGTTATTATGCTGGTCGGGGTCTGGGATCCGTGAAAGACGATATTAGAAGAATGTGTAGGGAAGCAATCAAGTAAGTTCCCTTGTTATTTGTTCTTGTTTTCTATTTTCTGTATTCTTTCTAACTTTTTTTTACTCACTACTCGTTAATTTTTGTTACTTCAGAGTGAAAAATAAGGGGGACGCCAAAGGTATGAATCACATAATTAATTTGTTTATCCGGCTCGCAACGAGTTTAGAAGATCGTTCAAAATTTTCAATCGAGAAAGATGCGATGATGAAGAGCTGGAAAGATGATTCGCCTCCAGGGTTCTCTTCTGCTTCAAAGTTAAAGAAAGTCAACAGAGAGAGAAAATACACCGGCAGAAGTAGCGGGCCGTTTTTTAATGGCAGCACTGATTATGGGCATTATACGTCTGATCGCGAAATTAGAAGGCGTTTATCTAAACTGAACAAAAAACCTATGGATTCTGAAAGTGATACGTCTGATGACCGTTCAAGATCCTCAGAAGCAACAGAAACCGACAGTGAAAGTAGTACATCGGATTCAGATAGTGACATAGATGCACGGTCAACAAGTGGGCCAGCGGAATCAAGATCTGGGGATGGTTATGTTAGTGCAGATGACGGGTTTGATTCCTTGGTTGATGACCGAGAATGGGGGGCCCGCATGACAAAAGCTAGCCTTGTCCCACCTGTCACTAGGAAATACGAAGTAATCGACCACTATGTTATTGTAACCGATCATGACAACGTGCAAAGAAAGATGCAAGTTACTTTACCTGAAGATTATTCTGAGAAACTTGTTTCCCAAAAGAATGGAACTGAGGAATCTGACATTCCTGAAGTTAAAGATTATAAACCAAGGAAGCAACTTGATGATGAGGTGATAGAACAAGAAGTTTATGGGATAGATCCATACACACACAATCTTTTATTGGATTCGATGCCTGAAGAATCAAATTGGCAACTTGTGGATAAACATGTGTTTATTGAAGATGTGCTTCTTAGAACCTTGAATAAGCAAGTCAGAGCTTTTACAGGAACTGGTAATACTCCTATGAAGTATTCATTGAAGCTCGTTATTGAGGAGATACTAAAAAGTGCCAAAGAAGATCATGATATACGCACATCTGAACTCTGTCAATATATGCTCAAGGCTATGAGCAACCGCCCTGATGACAATTATGTTGCGTATAGAAAGGTATACCTTCTATACTGTGTTCTTCGAATTTCTTTGGTCTTTTTCGAATTTTTTTTATAATCTTTCTTATTTCCAGGGTCTTGGTGTTGTTTGTAACAAAGAAGCTGGCTTTAGTGAGGATGATTTTGTTGTGGAGTTTTTAGGAGAGGTAAGGAAACCACGTGTTGAAATCTGATGTTTATAAAGTATCGTGCTTTATCTTCCAAGAATTAAAGTTATGTATCTAAATACGGGTCACAAATTTTTATAGGTTTATCCTGCTTGGAGATGGTTTGAAAAGCAAGATGGTATTCGTGCTCTGCAAAAAGACAGTAAAGAACCGGCACCCGAGTTCTATAATATCTATCTTGAGAGGCCAAAGGTATTATTTTAACTCATCAAAATAATTTATTTACAAGCTTTGTGGCTCTTTGTTTTTGAACTTTTATTTTTTTTATCGTGTTCTCTATTGTGGTTGTTAGGGGGACGGTGATGGTTATGACTTGGTGGTGGTTGATGCAATGCATAAAGCCAACTATGCTAGCCGAATTTGTCATTCATGTAGACCAAATTGTGAAGCGAAGTAAGTTTATACATGTTTTAACATAGATGATTCTTATAGAGAGTTAGAGACTAGATATATGTTATATGACTCTTGAAACTGTAAGTACATGATTTGACTATAAAAGTCAAAAGCGAGTACATAATACTCATTTTCTCCTTGGTTTATGTTGATGTCAGGGTAACTGCTGTTGACGGTCAATATCAAATAGGTATATATAGTGTGCGCCCTATCATATATGGAGAAGAAGTTACTTTCGATTATAACTCTGTTACAGAGGTAAGTTTTCAGTTACGTTTCAATTTTTAAAAAAATATATAGCATGCCAAGTTGATGAGGTTCACTTGTTTTTTTTTTGTATATTTATGCAGAGTAAGGAAGAATATGAGGCGTCTGTTTGCTTATGTGGCAGTCAAGTTTGCAGAGGGAGCTTTTTGAATCTGACTGGTGAAGGGGCTTTCCAGAAAGTAAGATTTGTGACTTACTGTTTACAAATTTTTATATCTCACATAACTTGTCTAATTTCTTGGTTTTTTGTTTCTCCCAGGTACTTAAAGATTGCCATGGAATCCTAAACCGACATCAGTTGATGCTAGAGGCTTGCGAGTTGAATTCTGTATCAGAAGAAGATTATATTGAATTAAGTAAAGCAGGCCTTGGTAGTTGTTTGCTTAGCGGGTTACCTGATTGGCTCATTGCGTACACTGCTCGTTTGGTATTCTCTCTCTCTCTCTCTCACACACACACACACACAGAGTCAGTCAACTTATTGGGAAGCTTATAACAACTTTTTTAAATTATATTGTAGGTAAGATTCATCCATTTTGAAAGAACAAAGCTTCCAGAGGTGATTCTAGCTCATAATCTGGAAGAAAAGAGGAAATACTTCACAGATATATGCATGGACACCGAGAGAAACGAAGCCGAGATTCAGGCCGAGGGTGTTTTCAATCAAAGGATTCAGAATTTGGCTCTTACCCTCGACAAGGTATCTTTTCTTTCACTTCACTCATGACTTGATATTTCTTTCTTTGTAAACTATAATTGTCATTCTGTTTATAGGTGAGATACGTGATGAAAAACGTGTTTGGAGATCCAAAACGAGCCCCGCCATTATTAGAGAGACTAACTTCAAAAGAAGTCGTTTCTCACATCTGGAAAGGTGAAGGGTCTTTTGTTGAGGAACTTATTCAATGCATTGCACCTCATTTGGAAGACGGACACCTGAGTGAAATACGGGCCAGCATTCGGACCCATGACCCATCTTCTTCCGATGACATCCTGGCAGCTCTTCGAAAATCATTGATATGGTAAACATTGAATCCTGTGAAATTTAATCTGTTCTGATGCGTTGGGGTCAAAATGGGTTGGTTTGAACGTGCTGACCCACCAACATTTTTATTAACCTGTATCTGCTTTCTAGGTTGCGGGATGAGGTGCGGAACCTTCCTTACTCGCCAAAATGTAGACATGATGCTGCTGCGGATTTGATACACATTTACGCGCACACAAAGTTATTTTTCAGAGTGCGGGTGGGTTTCTACTTTTTTCTCAAAGTTTGACTTTTGTTGTTACTTTATTCTCATCTTGTTTGTAACATGTTGTAGGAGTACGGGGAAGTAACGTCACCGCCTATTTACATTAGTCCTCTAGACTTGGGCCCCAAGTCAGCCGAAAAAATGGGGCCTGGATTGCATGAATACCGCAAGACGTATGGCAAGAACTATTGTTTAGGGCAGCTGATATTTTGGCATAATCAAGCTTATGCAGAGCCTGATGCTAACCTTATCAAAGCAACCAGAGGCTGTTTATCGTTACCGGATATCGGATCATTTTATTCCAAGATCCAGAAGCCGTCACCACAACGCGTCTATGGCCCACGAACCGTAAAATCCATGATTTCTAGGATGGTCAGTTCTCTCTCTCTTAGGGGGTTGGATCAAAATGGGTGGGGTTGATTTGCTAATGAACGTACACGAACAGGACATGTTACTGTTTGTTCATTGATCGGACATGAACAATTAAACTAAAAGTAGTGTGTTTGTGTTCGTGTTGGTTTCATTTGCTAATAGTATGAACGAACAGATGATGACCATGCACAAATATAGATGAAGAAACATAATGTAGTGAACACTAATTAAAATAAAGTGTGAACCTGAAGCTTTGGGCTTCAAAATGTATACAACTGGACTTGACTGAATATATAAACGAACTTTAACATAAATGAACATAAACGAACAGACATAAATGAATGAATGAGACGTGTTCATGTTCGTTTGTTTAACTAATTGGAGGAAGAAAATTGTTCATGTTCATTCTTAACGAACAGTGTTTGATATTTCATTTACAGGCCTTTGATAGTTCTGTAGGAAACATGATAAAATAAATAATATTATGAAAATGAAAATCTAATTGGAGGAAACCAGTCAGATGAAAACGGGCGGGTTAACTTAACGCGTTCTTGATTCATGTCATGCAGGAGAAGCAACCACAAAAGGCATGGCCGAAGGACAAAATATGGTCCTACAAAAGCTCTCCAAAGGTTTTTGGGAGTCCGATGTTAGATGGATTGTTATGCAATGCTTCTTTAGATAAAGATTTGGTGCACTGGTTGAAGCACAGACCGCCTATATTCCAGGCCATGTGGGACCGATAACGAGGACCTAACAACCGACTAGATGTAGCCCGACTCAACCCGAACCGACATGGCCACCAGCATAGCGATACCATTCTTGTGTACAGTCAGTCGTCTCTTTGTAGGTCTTGTAATTTGTAATTCATTATTGGTAGGTGAAGTATAAGTAAAATTTTCATTTTTCTTTTTTTCTTTTTCTTTTTTTTATATGAGAAGTGAAAGAAGGAAATATGAAGATGATGATAATGTTGGCTTTGTTGTCTTTCTTTTTGACTTTAGTGCCATGTTTGTGTTTGGGCTCATAATTTTATAGGCTTTTTTCTTGTATCTTTACTATTTGCTTACATGGTTTTAGACATTCCCATGCCTAAAAGGCTAAAACTATTTCATGGGATAATGGTCTATGGGAGCTAATTTACATTAGCAAAATATATGTTAGAAAGGTGTCATGTTAAATATTAAGTTTGCTAAATGTATTTGAATATTGCAGTTCAGTTTTTGAATTCAATTAATGAACTTTATACGGATCATTGGTAGGGTTTGTTGTAGAGGTGTGCAAAATAGAGTATTTTTAAAACCAGGAACCGGGTTTTTTCAGATCGGGTATGGGAACGGTTCCAGTAACAAGGCGGTGAATATTTTATGATAAATTTTTCGGCAGTCTTTGAATTGTTTGATACGTTGTCAAACGACATTGAAAATATTTTATTTCTCAAGTTATAAGTCGTTAATACCTTATCCACCAATTCAAACAATTTTTCGGTGATATGTTGGTACGAAAAGTTTTCAAGTGCGTTTCATCAATTGCCAAGGCACCGGATCAACCCAATGAGCGGTGACACAAATGTATGATTCGGGTAACACGTGTGGTGCCGACCAAACATCACTAGTTAAAGTTACATTGATGAGTGGTGCTAACTAAGGCTCGTTGCAAATTTTGTGGCACTTTCTTAAAGCACGATTCTAACTCGAATTTAAAAAAACACATCGACAACAAATTTTGCAAGGCCTTGAAAGAAGTTCCCGCAACCGACCAAATCGAATTGGGTCAAGATGGTACACTCTTTCGTTACAACATGAACCGGGTTCAAGATAGAATGGCAAAGTTCGTTATTCAACAAGGTTTGCTGTTTAACCAGTTTGGCAACCCGGAGTTGACGGCCTTGATTCGAGAAAATCTACAACCGCGATACACACATGTAAGTCGTACTACCCTTAGACGTCATTGTATCAAATTGTGGGAGTGTGCAGAAAAAGATTTAATCGACTTTTTTCAAACTTTACAATCGATGGTGAGCAAATCTCAATTCTTCCATACTTCTTTGTTGCGGGTATGCTCTAGGACCGCAACAACTTCGGGGTCTTCTTCAACACGAACTGGGTCAATAAAAACGGATGAAGTAGCCTTCTTGTTAGCCTTGTTGTTAGACTTTTTGGTGCTTGCCATAGTAACAACTAAGAAGTGGTGGAAGTGAGAGGCGTAGGTTGGTCAGGGTTGTAAAACGAGAAGTATTTTTGAGTGTTTTTGAGTTTGGTGGTAAAACAATGGATAACTAATCAATTTATATGGGTTCTGGACATTAAAAACTGGTTCCAACGGCTATAAAACGACTATATTACCGTTGGAACCGGTTCCAACGGCTATATTTTGAGCAGCAGCAACATTAAATGTCAAAAACCCGGCGGGACCGGTTATTCCGGGTAGGAACCGGAACCGGTTTGGAACCGGAACCAGGTAGGGACCGTTTTGAGATATAATATCCAGAACCGGGTTGAGCTTTCAGGTATATAAATACCCAAACAGGGTATTGGGCCCACCGGGTACGACCTGGAACCGGTTCCGGGTCGGGTCCACCGGTTATTTTTGCACGTCTAGTTTGTTGTGTTTTTTTTTCTTTCATTGTTTTGATTAGCTTACCCCTAGGGACAGAGTTGTTTGCGAACCGAGCCAATCCAGAGTTAGTTAAATATAAAGTTTGCTAAATGCATTTGAATATTGCAGTTCAGTCTTTGAATTAATCAACTTTATACGGATCATTGTTAGGGTTTCTGGTGTTTTTTGTCCTTTCGTTGTTTAGCTTAGCTTACCCTTAGGGACAGAGTTGTTTACGAACCGAGCCAATCCAGAGTTAGTTAAATATAAAGTTCGCTAAATGCATTTGAATATTCCAGTTCAGTCTTTGAGTTAATGAACTTTATATGGATCATTGGTAGGGTTTCTTGTTTTTTTTTTCTTCCTTTCGTTGTTTAGCTTAGCTTACCCCTAGGGACAAAGTTGTTTACAAACCGAGCCCATCCAGAGTTAGTTAAATGTAACATCCCCAAAATTTCAATCCAAATTTGACAATTTAGGAAAGTTAAGGGATCGAAAATAATATATAAACAAGTCATGAGAAAATATTAAATAAAGAAGTATAAGAAATATAAGGAAATAAAAATATTTCCTAAGTTAAAATTTTCTTACATAAAGAATAAAAGGAAACTCCATCCCACATGGAAGGATGTAAGAAAGTGGAAGCCTTACACTTGGGTATAAATAAGAGAAATGGAATCCATCTCACATGGAAAGTGGTAAAGAAATAGAAGCTCTTTATAAGGAAGATATTTTCCATAGTAATATTCTTTTATGAATACCATGCACCAACTAGTCCTAGCGGAGGGTGCGTAGCACCCGACACGCACGGGCTCGGGCGAGGACGAGGACGATGGCGATGGTGACGGCGTCGGGCGCAATGTGGCGCTTTGATGGCGCACTTTGTACTTCGCACGCTCGCATCGCCGCGAGCCGCTTTGAGAGCCGCCTTAGTATTTTTGGACAACGAGATTTAGACCTAGAAATGACAAGCTATCAAAGACGAGGGACTAAAAGTGAAAAATATTATCCAGGGATCCATCGCGCTATGCACATGTCACACACAGGTGACACGTGGCGGCATGGCAGGACACGTGGCATGCCACATGGCGTTCATGCATAAATGGCGGCGTCGCGCTACGCGACGGAGTTGAAAGAGGAGCCCATCGCGTACCGCGATGGGATCCAAAATCAGCTATAAAAGGGGAGGCCACGAGCTCATTCCCCACACACCTTACATTCACTATCTCTACCTCGGTTTGTGTGCCGAACACCGTTTTGCGTGCCATTGATGACCGTCGTTTGAGTCAATCAAAAACCTATTTATTCTAAATAGTTAGAGCAAATAGGGTACCATATCACAAGGAGTATGTGGTTAATGTAATCGTGTAACAGATTTATAAATATGAAGTAACTAGTGTTTAGTGCTGATTACACAAGCAATTTAAGTAAATTTAGAGAATTAAGCAATGAACAAGTGAACGAGTATTAAGCAGTTAACAAACAAATCACACCTGGGAATTCAAGTAAGCAACCTACAGTTATCTCATGCGACCTAACAGATTAATTATTAACGATTAACTGAAGACTGATCAATCAGACAAAACCTTAGACATCAACAATCACTTTACACACGGCACTGGTTATGAAACAGTCCTTGCCAATGTGACTCAGTTAAGGGTAATTGTATGTATTATTGTATTCAATCTAACCAAACATTCATAAGATCAATTATCTAGCAACTGGTAACAGATCGTTCAGACTAACGTAAACCTAAACCGACCGAACACTCAGAAATACCAAACATCAATAATCATATATCAATCATCAATAATAACACAATAATATTCTTAGTCACATGAGAAAAACTATAAAGATTACAAACTATACATCCCGGGTGCGATTCTAGGAGATTAGCTGAGCCTTGACATCATTGGATCTTCAATACGGATGATATGAATCATATGTAGGGTCTTGGCACAAGCTATGGTGGTGGAAATCGCCTCTCGGAGCTGCTGGAAATCGCCTCTAGCCGCCAAGAATGATATGGAATGAAAGCTAGGTCAAAATGCAGCCAAAACCCCTTTTAAATATGCTGTTACGAACTCCGGATGGTGGCCCACGGTCCAGACAGTGGCCCACGGTGGTCCAAGAACCCACGGTACGGTGTAAATTGTTGATTTTGAGCTGGGTTGACCGTGGGCCACGGTGGAACACTTGCTCAAGCTCTTGTTTTCTTCATATCTTTCTCGTTTCAACTCCGTTTTCTTCGCCGTTTTCGCCCACGTTCTCGTAATTACATCCTCTATCTTCTCCTACTTGTTTGTTTTTCATTTCCAACACTTGTGTAGTGGCTCCGATCTTCCCGAGATATCATTCCATGCTCGTACAAGTCTCCAATTTAGCATCTTTAACGATCAATGACCTGAAATACAAAAGCACGTATGAAGTACCAAAGTTCCTACAATAAACGATTAAAACTAATAAATAAACAAACTAAAACATATACACATTAACCAACCATCAGCCACCGACCTGGTGTTTTCCTTGAAGTGCGTGCCACCCAAAGATAACCCGACATTTCGTCTCGAATTACGTGCACGACCCGGCGACACCTACACATTGCCTCGATTTGTGTGTCAAGGAAGGTTGATCAAGAACGCCTCGATAAACGTGCATATAGAGTAGAAGTGCTGCCCGTATAAACTTAAGAATATTTAACTCCGAATACCCGTGCGAGGTAAGGGGTTCTGCCTAAGTTATTATTATATTATTATAAATGGCTTAGACCATAGTCGGAGATATAGCCGAACCTTGATTACAATTAAGTATTATATAACTTTTCTTAAGCGAAGGTTATAGTCAAAAATAGTATTTTTTTATGACTAAGAAATATAATACAAGAGATTATAATTATTAAATTAATGTTTCTTCTTGAAGAAGAAACTCAGAATAGCCGTTTCTTTCTGAAGAAGAAACGTAGCATATAAATGGTAAATAAAGAAAAGGACTAAAGGTCCAAATGTTTTCATCAAGGTTAAAGCTATACGAAATAGACTAAAGGTCTAAAGCTAGATCGTTGATCTAGATATTTATACAAAAATGTTATTCTCGTACTATAGGTCCGAGGTAACAAAACAAGAAGCAGAAATCAGAAAACAGGAATCAGTATCAGAAACTGATTATAAACAGACAAGGTGAATACGCCCCAAACCTTTTATATTGAGTCAGAATGTTTGCATAGGATTTACGAATCCTTAAAACTTTGTGTACAATAATAAGAAACGGACACTCTGATTAAGAGTATACATGTGTCTGGATCCAAACATACATGGTGACTCGGCATTTTCCCGAGGCCATGCAAATCATAAACAAGTCTCCAAAAGCTTTATGAGAAATGATTTGTGTATATAATTAATTGTAGATGGTACTTAGGGTAATTTGAACCCAATTTAGTTGGGTGCCTAATGAGTAGTCACAAAGTTATTATTGTTGATTTCACAAAGGTATTGAAAAGATATTTTAGAGTCAGCGTTATTCACCAGCTTTGTGCTGACGTATTTTCCCACCCATGTTACAGGGAAACCAGAAAGGTTAGAACAGACAAGCAAGAAGGAATAGAAGATTGGTGTTATAGTCATTAGATGCTATCTGGTGGCTCAGATATTTTTTTTGAAAATATTATAAAAGAGTTATGTTTTATAAAGAAATGTATTTGAAATATCAAGCGGGTATTTAAAACTGAGATTTTAATAAGTTTTCAATATAAATATTTTAAAGACTTCCGCTATAAACCGCAACTCTGATGTATTTACAAAACAGGTACCAACTTGTGGTCACACGCCTAGGCCCTAAGTCGGGGTGTGACAGGTTGGTATTAGAGCCCTCAATTTTAGCGAATTAGGTATTTAATTATACTTAGGCTTTGATTAAGGATAAGTTTTGGAAAACTTATTATACAAATAATGATTCAAACAAAGTAGATACTTAATTGAAAAGTATCAAGAAATTATTCGAAATTGATACGGATATGATATAAAAAAAAGATAGGAACGTCTCTCTACGTCTCCCTATCCCTAAAACTAACCTCGCGCAGATGTCCGATTATCAATCTAGCCAAGGATCATGTCAGCCTCGATTTGGTAAAGGAAAAGGATTTATGGGAACGTCTTTTCTCCCAATTCCTATATCTAGCGATGAAAGTACATGCCAAACAAAAATGGAGGAAGATTCAGATTCATTTGATTCTAACATTCCACTAGCTCGGATTATTCAAAATTAAAATATGTATGGAGACGTATCAAGTAAATCCAAGAAACCAATGATGTCAAAGGAAAAAGAAGTAATGACTTATCCGGAAGAATATCCTCACGAACAAGAATATTTTAATTTTCCGGCAACTCAAGATCCTTACTTTGTTCACATTCAAAATGAATAGACAATGAAAGAAATGGAGGTGGAAGAAAAAGAAAAGGAGACTAGCAAGAAAGATAGCAAGATTAAGAAATTTATCATTCGATGGAAGAAATAGAACCTTAGTAGAGAGTATAACTGTAACAAAAATAATATGCACTCTTGTAACTATAATAAGATGAATAAAAGATATGTTTTAAGTTCTTCGAATATTGGAATTATCTTTTAAAATTTTACTGTAGTATGTCAAGAGAAGAAAGTGCAAACTCTCACAATAGTCCTCCCAAGAAATCGGGAAACGAAGAAAACATTAGTAATAAAGATAATGAAATTCCCAGCCAATATAAAGAAGGAATTCAAAAGATGATTAAAGAAGCTATCAAATGCATTTCTATAAATCAAAGTCAACCAAAATCTAACAAGAGAAGTCGAAGTAAATCTGTTCCTTCAAGAAAGGAAGAAACTTGTGATAGCTCTACAGCTGATAATAATTCAAGGAACAAGAAAATAAAGCGAAAGATTCAAAAAGAATGTAACTTTAAGAACTTTAAAGTTTACAATCCTAAAGAATTTCATGGAGACTCAGACAGTATTGCCGCTATGAGATGGCTAGAGGAATAAGAATCAATCGTCACCATAAGCAAATGCACTGGTGAGGAAGCTATCCAGTATTCTTCACAAATGTTCAAGGGAGAAGCTATTGAATGGTGGAATACCCTGATTCAAAACAAGGGTCAAGAAACAATGTATAACTTAAGTTGGGAAACATTCAAAGGTCTCATATTAAAGAAATTTTTCCCAACTCATGAAATGGATCGAGTTCAAACCGAGTTATGGAATCATTAGGTTGTTGGCACAAATCTTAAGGAATATAATACTAAATTCCTAGAATACTGCCGACTGGTTCCACATTTAGTAACTCCAGAATATAATAAAGTAACTCGTTATATATATATGAGTTACCAAGAGAAATAAGAGACATGGTACAATCCAATATGCCAGAAACAGTTGAATCAGCTATGGAATTGGCTGGATATTTAATCAACAGTATGATAAGGAATCAAGATGAAGAAAAGAAGAAAGACAAAGAAACCAAGAAAGCAAAAGATTCCGGAAAATTAGAGAAAGAAGAAAGTACTACCAAGTCAGCATGTAAGACTTGTGGAAGAAAACATACTGGAAAGTGTCGACTAGAAAATACAAACAATTGTGCATACTGCAAGAGAGCAGGACACACAATAGAAGAATGTCGTAAGAAGCTAGGGGTATGTTTTACATGTGGAGAAACGGGTCACTTTAAGACTGAATGCCCGAAAAGAAAAGCTAGTCAAGATTAATGAATGACAAGATCACATCAAGGAAATGTCAAGATAGACTAGTTAACTTTTGTATATTAATTATAACTCGTTCTTAAACGAGAAGTTTTGTAATCAAAGAAGGGTATTTAATTCCCTAAGTTATAAATGAAATATTAGCATATAGATCGTGTTAATACACAAAAATGCTTATATTCATTACAAGACAATAAGAGATCTGGACACCGAAAAGTTTTATTCGAAACTTAGAATGAAAAAAGGCTTTAACCTATCATCTAGGAAGATGATTAGAAAATATCGTTCAAGATATACAAGGATAGTATATCATCGAAAAGAATTCGTTCAAGAAATACGACTGATGGAATATTGTACTACCTAGAAAGGTTGATCAAAAAGTCAAAGAAAAAGAGCTCAAAGATATTCAAGAAAATACAATTGCTAAGTATAGCAAATGAAATTAAGTTAAAGTACAAGAGTACTGTTAGAATATAGAGAATGTCATTGATCAAGATCAAGGATAGAATAGATTCGATAGACTGAATCTAAACAAACAACTTAGTGGAATAGATTCGACAGATTGAATCAAAACAACAATGTAGTTAACATCAGTAAATGTTTAGAATACAAAAACGGTAAGGTAAATAGTTAAACACAACTGATCAACGTGTTTATAAATTTATATTTACTAATGATATTCTGAACTATTAACTGGTTACATCATACAAGGATGTAAGTTAACAACAAAACAAAAACCTTAGTAATTCTGCATAGAGATTGTAACAAACAACAACCGGATTAGATAGAATCTAATCAACAACCGAAGGTAAGAGCCATTTACACTTAACACAATGAATCTCGAGGACGAGATCCATTCCAAGGTGGGGAGGATGTAACATCCCCGAAATTTCGATCCAAATTTGACAACTTAGGAAAGTTGAGGGATCGAAAATAATATATAAACAAGTCATGAGAAAATATTAAATAAAGAAGTATAAGAAAAATAAGAAAATAAAAATATTTCCTAAGTTAAAGTTTTCTTACATAAAGAATAAAAGGAAACTCCATCCCACATGGAAGGATGTAAAAAGTGGAAGCCTTACACTTGGGTATAAATAAGAGAAATGGAATCCATCCCACATGGAAAGTGGTAAAGAAATGGAAGCTCTTTATAAGGAAGAGATTTCCCGTAGTAATATTCTTTTATGAATACCATGCACCAATTAGTCCTAGCAGAGGGTGCGTAGCACCCGACGCGCACGCGCACGGGCTCGGACGAGGACGAGGACGATAGAGAAGGCGAAGGTGACGGCGACGGCGAAGGGCGTTGGGCGCAATGTGGCGCTTTGATGGCGCACTTTGCACTTCGCACGCTCAAAGACGATGGACTAAAAGTGAAAAATATTATCCAGGGATCCATCGCGCTACGCGATGAGTCCAAGAAGACGGCCATCGCGTACCGCGATGGACCGTGATGATTAAGGGACACGTGTCACACACAGGTGACACGTGGCAGCAGGGCAGGACACGTGGCATGCCACGTGGAGTTCATGCAGAAATGGTGGCGTCGCGCTACGCGACGGAGTTGAAAGAGGAGCCCATCGCGTACCGCGATGGGATCCAAAATCAGCTATAAAAGGGGAGGCCACGAGCTTATTCCCCACACACCTCACATTCACTCTCTCTAGAATTACTCTCTACCTCGGTTTGCGTGCCGAACACCGTTTTGTGTGCCACCGACCCGGTGTTTTCCTTGAAGTGCGTGCCACCCAAAGATAACCCGACATTTCGTCTCGAATTACGTGCACGACCCGGCGACACCTACACATTGCCTTGATTTGCGTGTCAAGAAAGGTTGATCAAGAATGCCTCGATAAACGTGTATATAGAGTAGAAGTGCTGCCCGTATAAACTTAGGAATATTTAACTCCGAATACCCGTGCGAGGTAAGGGGTTCTGCCTAAGTTATTATTATATTATTATAAATGGCTTAGACCATAGTCGGAGATATAGCCGAACCTTGATTACAATTAAGTATTATATAACTTTTCTTAAGCGAAGGTTATAGTCAAAATAGTATTTCTTTATGACTAAGAAATATAATACAAGAGATTATAATTATGAAATTAATGTTTATTCTTGAAGAAGAAACACAGAATAGCCGTTTCTTCCTGAAGAAGAAATGTAGCATATAAATGGTAAATAAAGAAAAGGACTAAGGTCCAAATGTTTTCATCAAGGTTAAAGCTATACGAAATAGACTAAAGGTCTAAAGCTAGATCGTTGATCTAGATATTTATACAAAAATGTTATTCTCGTACTATAGGTCCGAGGTAACAAAACAAGAAGTAGAAATCAGAAAACAGGAATCAGTATCAGAAACTGATTATAAACAGACAAGGTGAATACGCCCCAAACCTTTTATATTGAGTCAGAATGTTTGCATAGGATTTACGAATCCTTAAAACTTTGTGTACAATAATAAGAAACGGACACTCTGATTAAGAGTATACATGTGTCTGGATCCAAACATACATGGTGACTCGGCATTTTCCCGAGGCCATGCAAATCATAAACAAGTCTCCGAAAGCTTTATGAGAAATGATTTGTGTATATAATTAATTGTAGATGGTACTTAGGGTAATTTGAACCCAATTTAGTTGGGTGCCTAATGAGTAGTCACAAAGTTATTATTGTTGATTTCACAAAGGTATTGAAAAGATATTTTAGAGTCAGCGTTATTCACCAGTTCTGTGCTGACGTATTTTCCCACCCATGTTACAGGGAAACAAGAAAGGTTAGAACAGACAAGCAAGAAGGAATAGAAGATTGGAGTTATCGTCATTAGATGCTATCTGGTGGCTCAGATATTTTATTTGAAAATATTATAAAAGAGTTACGTTTTATAAAGAAATGTATTTGAAATATCAAGCGGGTATTTAAACCCGAGATTTTAATAAGTTTTCAATATAAATATTTTAAAGACTTCCGCTATAAACCGCAATTCTGATGTATTTACAAAACAGGTAGCAACTTGTGGTCACACGCCTAGACCCTAAGTCGGGGTGTGACATTAAATATAAAGTTTGCTAAATGTATTTGAATATTGCAGTTCAGTCTTTGAGTTAAGGGCTTCTTGTGTTTTTTTCCCTTTCTTTGTTTAGCTTAGCTTACCCCTAGGGACATAGTTGTTTACGAACTGAGCCAATCCAAATTTAGCTCCACTTGAAATACTCAACTCCGTGGTTTGTGGTGGTGGGAGAAAATTGTAGTTGCGGTCATAAATGGTTTGTGATGGTGGGAAAAAAATGTAGTTGGTTTCATAAAATGTCGTTTTAAGGTCTATCTCGGACACAAAAAGACCAAGTTAGTGTTTTGGTTTGTTTATGGTGTGCTTATGTGTTAATGTAATCTTGTGTAAATGCGGGGATCAAGTTATCGTACTTATAAACCTAGGGGGTGGTTTTTGAGTTAATTTTTCTCTTATTATTGTCTAACAAGGAATTGTGTTGTTATAAATAGATGTTATCTGTAATCAAGTAATCACAACAAATAATAAAAAACAATAATAAAATCAAGGTTTAGACTTGAAAACTGGTTGTCTTTTAATTGGTATCATGAGCTACGGTTAAGGTTCAAAAATCACCGGCGAGGATTATAGATCAAGAAAAGTCTGGAAAGCTTGCAAAGGGTGTTGATCGATGATCAAAAATCAAGAAGCAGGCGGTGAAGTATAGTTTCCGGCAACCACACCCTAAACGAAGACCAAGTTGTGATCCCATGGAATGCTAAGGAGTTCGTGATCAAAGGAGAGTCCGACACAACAATTACGATAAGATCTTGATCGTCAATTTGTGTGACAGTTCTAAGTGTATCAAGAAGCAAGAGTTGTGGGGTTTGCGTAGGTTTTCAACTTCGTGGCAGAAATACAAGTATGTGGTTGACTGATTGGTACTCTTCTTAATAGGTTGAAAAAGAGTTATAGAAAAAGTCAAAGGTATTTTGCCGTTAGAGGCAGATTGAATTGATAGTTTTTTGCACATAAGATTATAAATTTTTATTTGTTGATCAATAAATTGATTCAAGATGTCAATTAAAATACCAACGAGATCAAGAAGAAAGATGGGACACGACCCAAGTAATCAAGTAGAATTTTCGAAGAAGCGAGTTCCATATTGATCCAGTTCACGATTCTCACATCCACCGATTATACGATTTGGACAGTGAAAATCAAGGCCATCTTCAAAGTTCAAGGGTTGTTGGAGGCTATCGAACCAAGAACGGGAACAACGGTCGACCCGAAGATTTACAGGTTGGCGATTGTATATCTCTATTAAGCCATGCCGGAAGTCTGGGTGATGCAAGTGGCTCACCTTTCCACCGCTAAAGAGATTTGGTATGCACTTAAGACTCGTTTCATTGAGGTTAATACAGTTCGGGAAGCACGTATCGAGTCTCTTTTATATAAGTTCAATGTACTCAAGATGAAAGAAACGGACACGATTGATGACTTCTCGACCACGATAAGCCAAATAGTTTCCAAAGCATGCAACCTTGGAGAACCGTTTGAAGAAAAGAACCTTATAAGAAATGTTATAACTCGGATTTTTCAAATTAATATTTTTATCCTTTACCTGACCCGTTTCGATGCTCGGAAAATTTACTAAAATCTCACGTTTATCGAGTAATTTTATTATATTATTTTTATTTGTTTATTATATTTATTATATATAATTAACTTTGAAATATATTCAATTTTTACCCCAAAACTATACTCTAAGCCTTTATGTACCCTTGCCTAATCTTGAAGGACTAAATAACAAATTTGACTAAAATAATATATGTTTGATTATGGACCCATTTTTGAACCCTTCAATCCAAACCCGTTAACCCTTTTCTTAACTTGTACCATAATCTTCGTATTATAAACGCAATTTATTCTCCAAATCGTCTCCTATGCTTAAAACGGCTCCACCGTCTGAGTTAATTGAGAAAACGAGATCTAATTGTTACGAATTAACAAAAATATCAAAACCGTCTTAAGCTTTATAGTGTTAGATCCCTAACAATTGATAAGAATGCAATTAAACCTGGGTGCAACTCCTCCTTGTAGCAATTTTGGTTCGTTTTCTGGCGGGCATTGTGTCGAAGCTTTTGACCATCAATTACGCATCGTTTATGGTAATTGTTATTTGATTCTAGTTCGTTTTTAATCATTAATAAAAAATCCTAACGTTAATTAAACCTAAAACAAGCAAATTGAACGATTTCAGATTAGGGTTCATAGTTAATTTGGGGGTTTATTCATTATTGTATTTAAATTTTAGTATTCATACTTTAACCAATTGACACCTTGGCTTAGTTGGTTGTTTGGTGGTGTGTATACCAGTGAGCCGGCTAGGGGCGCAGGTTTGAGCCCTGGCCAGCCCACTTTTGTCCTTAATTCTTTTTAAAAGTGGTTTTAAGGTTCATAAATTCATTATTTATTAATTTAAATACAAAATAAACAATGTTTTATCAAACCCGATATCTCTAAGGTTATGTTTCTTGTCAAATAAATATTGTACAAGTTTTCATATACGTGTGTGTATATATATATGTATGTATGTATGTATGTATTGTTAATATATGTTAGTAATAAAACTTATTAAAACCCAACACTTTAAAATCACGTTCCTCATTGTTGAACGTCTTTATAAAATGGTCATGTGTGTGTGTATATATATATATTGGATTGATTTCTTTTAAGAACCGCTTTGAGTTTTAAGAACTCGAAAGAACTCAACGTAACAATTTTTTTTTTGAATTTTTTTACACATGTGTAATACGTAAGTGTAAGTAATGCACAAAAAATTACAGTATTTTTTACACACCGAATCGACTTATTACACTTGTGTAACTAACATTTAAACTTGTGTAATAATAAAAAATACTTATTCTCTCTCCTGATTCATTTTTTAATTAAATTTAATCTTAGCCACATATTTCATACCATTTAATTAAATGTGTGGTCCAGAATTGAGTTCTCAAAGTTATTACAACTCATCAAGTTCTCAAAATATCCCTCCCCTATATATATTTATGTATATATATATATATATATATATATATATATATATATATATATATATATATATATATATAGGGTAGGGTTAACGTAAAATATAATAGTTTTATGAGAAGCATAAGAATAGATGTAGACCATTGGATCTAGGATCTAGTGGTTGAGATTGGTAGTTTCTAAAAGTTGTATAGTTTCCTATTTACATGGTATAGTGTCCTATTTATGTGATGTACTTTATTTTTAAAGCTTTCTCACACTTCTCACAAAATAATTATTTTTTATTTGAACCATTTTCTCTCTCTCTATATATATATGTATTAATTTTTAAGGGAAAATATAACAAACATATTAAACACGTTAAATATAACTTTATCATTAAAACTTCATTAACAATTCAAAATATATTTTTATTTAAACATTATTATAATTTATTTATTATATCTTAAACCATATATATTTAAATAATTTATTTAATTATTATTTTTATCACGTATAAAATTGATGGTATTTTATAATAATTCCTTTAAACAAAAGATAACAATAATATTGGTTTGCAATAATAACATTAGTAAGCAATCTTTCAATCAATAATATTCTAATCGTAAATATACTCGAATCCTCATCGAAACTCTAATTCGTTATACATGTTATGCAATTTATACTTAACTCATAACTATTATATTATTAATTAGGAATCCTTGACGGTAAATTCCGAAGGGTTAATAATCTATCAGCATCACTTGTAATTTTGTTCATCTAATCAGGTGAGTATCTCACTCCCCTCTTTTAACTCATTTTATTGTTTTGGAGACATTTGCGTTTCTAAATATTTTATTATTATTTAATACTCAAATTGCAACTGTTAGTCGTGTGTGTTTAACAATTTATGCGTAACGTGTTATATGCTTTATTTGATACACAATCAGAGAGGTCCATCATAATCGCAGAATAGTATCATCATATGACTGTCGTAGTAGCCATCGTCCAGTTCATCTGGCATCATGCTTACCGACAACTTATTTAATTGCTCATTTGGTTAAATTGCTTATTTCACATAATACAATTTGCACATTTTTCTATACTTATTATATATTCAATTATCTGGTATTTTACTCACTCAACCTAGTGTTGACAAAATTATTGTATTTTTAACGCATATGTATGTCACCGTATGATATGACTATCAAGATTTGTTTGAAGAAACTTAGGGTTGCATGCTGGAGAAGAAGATACAAGAATTAAATTTTGGATTTTGTTTTACTTGTTTAGTTATGAGATATGTGCTTTGGTTATTTGAATTTGTTAGATTATTTGAATTGAAATAATAGATTTATCATTTTTATACTGCATGATAGTACCTTGAGAGCTTTGAGCAATCAACTCATGCCCCGACATTTCCGCCGTAGGTTGGGGTGTGGCAAGAAAGCTTTTCAAGTCCGTTCCGAGAAAGAGGCATATAACGATTGTTGCCACCATTGAACAACTTTCCGATATAAAGACCATAACGTTCCATGAGTCCGTTGGACGCCTAAAAGCGTTTGAGGAACGATATGGAGATGAAGGCAAACCTGTGTCCAGTAAGCAATAATAACTCCTATATACATATGAAAAACAAAAAGCTAAAAGCAATCCAAAATGGCGTAATGGGAAAGGCAAGAGGGGAACCTGATCAAGTCAAAAGAACAAGGGAAAATGTTAGGTTGTGGATAAGGAAAAGAAAGAACCCCGAAAAAAGAAGGTTCAATCAAATATTAAATTCTATAAGTTTGATGAACTAGGACACTTTCCCATTTTATGTCCTAATCGAAACAAGGAGAAGAACAATCAAAGTAACCTCGCTCAAGATGGAGGACTGGTTCTAAACATGATGACGGTTGCTCGGAGTAAGGAAGATGCCGTTTTTTTAAAAGAAGACCAGGTTTATCCGAAGTTATACGCTTCAACCCCATGTGATAAAAACATGTGGATTCTTGATAACGGGGCGAGTAACCACATGACGGGAAATCCGGAATAGGTTTCCAATATTGATAGCAACATGACCGGTAAAATAAGTTTCGACGACGGTTCGTAAGGGCACGATAATAGTAGAAGGCCAAAAGGGAGAACAACGAGCCTTAACTGACGTTTATTTTGTTCTATGTCTTAAAGATAATATTACAAGTGATCCAAGATGGTATCTTATGGATATTCGAACAATATGGAAGGCTTCTAATCGAGGTACCGCGTTCTTTTAACTGAGTCTATAAAATTAATTTGAAGGCTATTTCTCGGTTTACGTACAAATTAATTTGCATAATCTTGCATGAATATGGCACACTCGATTGGGGAACTTGAATTTGATGCCCTTCGGGGTCTCTTGAAACTCGTGGACGGAGTGCCAAGAATCAAAAACCCGATGCAGATTTGTGATGCATGTATGCTAGGCATTCAAACAAGATTGGATCTCCCAAAAGGATCCAACTATCATTCAAAGGTACCGCTCGAGCTCGTTTATGCCAACGTTTGTGGAGCGATTACTCCCGACACAATGGTGAAAATCTGTACTTTTTACTTGTTGACGATTACACCCGCTTAATGTGGGTTTTCATGATAAAGATGAAAGACCAAGTTGCGGGCTTACTCATTGATTTCGTGAAAATGGTGGAGAAAATGTAACGGGCAAGAGACTTAAAACCATACGAAATGATTATGAGGGTGAGTTTACATCCCATGTTTGGAAGATTACGTATCAAGTATAGGTGTGGCACATCAATTTGACGCCCCGTACACCCCACATCAAAACGGGTTGGTTGAAAGAAAAAACCGAACCATACTTGATACGACTCGAAGTTTGTTAAAGGCGATGTCACTACCACAAGATTTATGGGGAGAAATGGTTCATCACTTTGTTTATCTACTAAACCGATCACCAACAAAATCATTGGAGGATTCGACTCCATATGAGCGTTTTAAAGGAAGAAAACTGAACCTTTCACACCTTAAAGTGTTCGGACGCATGGGGTATGTAAAAGTCCTTGGTATCAGTCAAAATAAATTGGAAGACCGAAGCATAGTGATGATTCACTTAGGTACTAAGCCTGGAACAAAAGCCTACCGTACGTTTGATACGATCAAAAGACGAGTACACGTTACACGGGATGTCAAGTTTGACGAGTGTAAAAGGTACGCGTGGGTTGATCTTGATAAACAAGAGGGAGAAAAGGGTCCGAAATGGACCGAGTTTATTTTCGTGTACGTTATTGAACCCGAACCGGAGAGGTTACATCCGGGTTCGACTCCGGGTCCATAGACCGACACGATACCGAAGAGCCCAACAAAACTAGTGAGCTGGTTCGGATCAGAAATATAAGTGAGTTGTCGAGTTCAGAAGATGGCAGTCCACTTGTAAGCCCAACTCAGCTCGACACTGGCCTAATCGAGGAACTGTTACAAGTTACCCAGCCGTGTCGAACTACTCGAAAGACAGTTTTACCCAAGAAATTTAGGGATTTTCTGGTTGAAGGAATACCAACATTTTTCGAGAAAGACTAGACAACCATCGAGGTAAATTTCCTATTATTATTCAATGATGAACCGATAAATTTTCAAGAAGCGAATAATGAAAAACATTAGAGAAAGACTATAGAAGCCGAGATCGAGTCGATTGAAAGAAACAAGACATGGCGGTTAGTTAAAGCACCACCCAAAGTAAAACTGATAGGTTTAAAGAGGGTCAATAAAATCAAAATAGATGGAGTTGGGAAAATAACCAAGTACAAGGCTCGACTCGTAGCTAAGGGGTATGCTCAAAAATATGGGATTGATTTCGAAGAGGTGTTCGCACCAGTGTAGAGAATCGAAACCGTTCAAATTTTACTCGCTTTAGCAACAAACCGAGGTTGTGAGGTGCATCACTTGGACATAAAATCCGATTTTCTTCATGGTGATTTAATATAAGAGGTGTATGTATTTCAACCAGATGTTTTCGTTAAGAAAGATCAAGAAATGAAGGTGTACAAGTTGGCTAAAGCAATGTACGGTCTAGCCAAGCTCCGAGGGCGTGGAATACTAAACTAGACAGGTCATTAATGGACCTAGGTTTCACTAGATGTAAATAAGAACAAGCGATTTACAAATGGTAATCCGGTCAAAGCTACTACTCGTTGGAGTTTATGTGGATGATTTGATAGTCACGAGTACAAGCATGCAAGAGATATCAAATTTTAAAAGACGAATGAAGTCAAGGTTCGAGATGAGTGACTAGGGTTGTTGCATTACTATCTTGGGATCGAAGTTAAACAAAGTGATAATGGGATAACGTTAAAGAAAAGCTATTATGCTACAGACATCCTAAAAGAAGCAAATATTTGGGAATGTAAGTTGACTCAATTTCCTATGGAACCGGGTTTGGTTGTCAAAAGAAGATGAAAATCCGAAGGTAGATCCGACCGGTTATAGAAAAATAATCGGAAGCTTGCAGTATTCAACTCATACGAGACCTGATTTGAGCTACTCGGTTGGTTATGCAAGTCAGTTCATGCAATCACCAACTCAAGCTCACGCTAAAGCATCTAAATGTATTCTCTTATATCTATGAGGTTCATTCGACTTTGGAATTACTTACACGAGAGGCATATACAATATGTTGCACGGGTATAGTGATAGTAGTCACGCGGTGGATATGGATGATGGTCGGAGTACATTAGGTCTGATTTTCTACTATGGCACATCACCGATATCATGGGTTTCTCATAAACAAGGAACGGTGATGTTATCATGTGAGGCTGAATTTTACATCGGTTGCATGTCAAGCCTTATGGCTTCGAGGTCTGTTGTCAGAGATGACTGGAGAAAAAGAAGATATCGTGACGTTGAAGGTGGATAATTCATCGGCTATAACCTTGATGAAGACTCCAGTTTTTCACGGGGAGAAGCAAGCAAATCAATAAGCGATACCATTTCATACGGGAGTGCATCGAGAGAGAACAAATCATGAAGGAGCATGTTAGCGGAGATTTCCAAAGAACAAACATCTTTACAAAAGCGTGCCATGGTTGAAGTTTAACTAGATGCGAAGCTTCATCGGTGTCACAAGATTAATGGGGTGATTATTAGTGTAACTTGCGTAAGTGTGGTGACCTAATTGTCGTACTTACAAACCTTGGAGGTGTTTTAGTTAGTTTTTCTCCTATTCTTGTCTAACAAGCATTTGCTTTGTTATAAATAAGGGTTATTTGTAATCAAGTAATCACAACAAATAATAACAATCAATAATACGATCAAGGTTTAGACTTGAAATATGGTTGTCTTATATTATGTACATATATGATGGTGCAAGTGAAAGTATTCAAAATGAAATTCTGCAAGTTTTGTACTAAACGAGTCAAAAGAGTTGAATGGGTTAAAGAGTTAAAAGTAACGGCCCATGTAATCTACACACAAATATTAGAGTATAACTTAGGATTGATGAATTTCAATGGATTTAAAATGCTAAATAGAGTATGTGATAGAGACCCATTGAATGGGTTAATCTCCAAGAAACGAGAAGACAAAGAAGAGAGACACTTTTTGGAACGATTTGATTATTTTCTCCAAAGTAAAGATTACAATATATAGGAAACAAATGCATAAAAGAGGACAAATAATACGAGAGCAATAAGGAAAGATTTTAAAAATAGATTTAAATAATAACTTGTCTTGCAAGTAAAGTCTTCTTTTACTTAATCAAGAAGTCGTTTAGGAACCTTTTTGACTCGAATGGATCTCCGACCTGTTTAATTTGTTTGGCCTGTTTCGCTCATGGGCTGGGCCAGTGCCGATTACTGATCCGTATCAGTTAGATTAGGTATGAATTTGTAGAAGAGCATTATAAATGTTTACAAAATGCTGGTTTTACTTGGTTAAATATATTTGAAGTTATGATTTTGTTTTATAAAAATGTTCAAAGTTTTAAATATATTTTTTTGAACTTTTGTAAAAGCTTTCAAGCTCTTTATCTATATATCGTCTTTTACTTGTTGAACCATTTGATATTTCATTATTCTTTAAAAAATTCATAGGTGATTAAAAAGTCTTCAAAATCTTTAAGAGCGATTCTATGGACAAACCATTGGTGCTTCTCTTATTTGGATCTTTTAGTTTGATGCCCATCATGGCTAGGTTGATCTATTGCGGGGTCATTTCGTGATGCTTCAACTTGTTATTTCTTGATCCTTTTGGTATTATTTTTACGTTCTTTTGCTCATAAAATCACTAAGATAAATTATGAACATATGGCCGTTTGTAAGTAACATTTATATCACGTACTCTTATTTTTATCACATAATACATTAACGCGTGCAATTTCATATACGCCTATAAGTACACAACACAATGTTCTTCTGCTTTGATCATATGATATATCGCTAACCCTGCAACCATGAAATTGCCTTTTTTTTTGAAGGTCTTTTATTGTTCACTGATAAATTACAAATAAATTTATTTTCTTCTCTTCCTTGATATATAATTACAAATTAGCCTTAAATCAATTTCATATACTTATTCACAAACTATAACATAATTTAATAACAACAAAAGAAAAGGCAAAAAAATTATATTGAAATATTAAATTGGAAATTAAAAAGGGGAATCAATATTTAAACGTATGCCCCGTTTGAGATAAAACAATGCGTATTTTGTTCTTGGTAGTCCCATTTTGGATGTTTTATCATAATCCGATTTGGTGCATCGACAGACCAGACCAGACCGCCACAACATTTGAGACCGATAACTTCATGAGTGGAACTAGGACCAGATCTGATTCCCGGTCCATATCGAGCCCAATTCAAAAAACGAACACCCCTAACCCGATTCAGTTAGTGTTGATACAAGAACTAGCCATTACCCGGTTCAGTTAAGGAGACTCGTCCTCGTCTGAAGTCGAATAATCCATCTTCTTGCCTTTCAAACCCGGAAACAACTTATCACGAACATTAACCCACGTCTGCTGCCGCGTTTCATTCGACAAAGACTCCTTTTTGCCAACTGGAGTATCTTTCTTTTTAGTATTCATCTCATTAGTTTTCTTAATCTCAACACACACTTTGTCCAACAGTTTCAAAAAGTCCCTCACAATAACAAACAGCCGAATGCCTTCGTCTTTCGCCGAGTTCCCATGGAAATAATCGCCAGTGCTCTTGACCAGAGCCATTATCTTCTTCTCCTCTTCAAGCATCCACGTGATCTCGGTTTCTGCATGCTCCATGAACCCGTTAAACGCTTCGCAGAACTCCATTGCTTCTGCGTATGTATTCAACTCGTTGCTTACCAACTCCTTTGTTTTGCCTAACATGTTTCCTAGCTTCAAAACAGTTGATGTCACATAATCACCATCTATCATTGCAGCCTTTTTAACGTCCTGCAGCTCGTAGCTTAACAGGGCAACGACCTCAAGGCCGACTTTGCAGTAATATTCAGTCGTTGTTTGCTGCTTTCGGGCGGCTTTTATCCCTTCCGACCGGATGATTTCTTGAACCACAAATGTTAACAGTGTGGTTTTGCCGTCTGTGCCTTTAACGTCTGAGAGCTTTAAGAGGGTGTCGAGCTTGATTGCCTGGGCCCCGCCTCGGTATGTGCCAACGTTCATACGGTTCCCTGTTTTCAAGACGGCTTCTAGCAGTTTGAGAAACAGCCTGCTGTTTTTTAGCTTTGTGCAAGCTACCTGTGGAAGGCGGTTTAAAGCTTAAAATAGCCATTTGTGAAAAGGATAGCGTTGCAGTCAGGGGGAGATTGGATTAGTGCTGTAGAAGAGCCGTTTACAAGATGGCTCGGCTCGTTTATCTTAATGAGCTGAAATGTTGAGCTCGAGCCGACTCGTTTAATTTTTTTTTAATTTTGTTAAAAGTGTTTTAAATTTTAGACATATTAATATATATAAAAATAAAAAGTCATATATGTAACATAAACTAAATGGAATATTTTTAAACTACAGTCCGATTTCGAGCACAAGCGAGCCATGGCCTTTTGAACAGCACTAGATGAGATGCATGCTTAAAATAAAAATTTTTATCCAAACACCCCCTTAATTAACATAAAGATTTATACTGCACCTCTAAAGTCTGAAAGGCACTTTTAAGCGGAGAAGATTCCTCGTTAAGAGAGCTCATGAACAACAAAGCTTCAAGACGTTTATACACAAACGGGATTTCAATCATGAGTTTAAGTAAATGATCAGCTGGGCCAAGAAGGCCAAGGTCCCCGCTATATAACAGCAATTTTACTTCTTCTTGGGTTGGTGGCATTTTAATTAAAGTTGTAATGAGCTGTACAGGAAGATCAGTACCTGAAAATTAATATATTCATATCAGCAAGCGCTAAACTATAAACTCATTTAAATTAAGCTAGTTCAAGAGTTACCTTCCTTGAGGGCACTACAGACTTTTTCTGTTGTGACGCTTAATGCTTTTAGAGTAATGGCCAAATTCTGTGCTTTTCTGGGATCAATAATATGAATAAACTTTGGTTGAGAATTCAAGCTTGATTTGGCTTTCCCGTTATTGCCCTTGCCATGAATAACACCAAAACCAAATAGACTTTCCATCATCTCTTCATCTAATCTGTTTATTATTAACACACTTCGTTAGTTTTCTCTAACTGGAGTAGCTAATTGTTTCACTTACTAAAAATTTGAATGGATATATAAACCAACGTAAACGAGTAATATGAGTCATCATCATCGTACTCAGTATATCCCACCAATAGCAATGCTATGGTAGGGTCTGAGGAGGGTAAGATGTAGACAGCCTTACCTCTATCCCATAGGGATATAGAGACTGCTTCCGGTGAGACCCCCGGCTCGATAGTAGTTTTGCATCAAGCCTTGGACATAAGGCACATAGCACTCAAATCATCGGGACACCGGCTGATTGGTGCATGTGCCCTTGTCTTTTGGCTATCAACGCCACCACATGATGCCTGATTAACCTTCCGCCACTTTTAACGTTATTTTCATGAGATTAGTAAAATAATGTCAAAATTAGTGCAAGGTGGGCAAAAGTAAAATTGCACTAATTTTGACATTATTTTACTAATCTCATGAAAATAACGTTAAAAGTGGCGGAAGGTTAATCAGGCATCATGTGGTGGCGTTGATAGCCGAAAGACAAGGGTACATGCACCAATCAGCCGGTGTCCCGATGATTGAGTGTTATGTGCCTTATGTCCAAGGCTTGATGCAAAACTACTATCGAGCCGGGGGTCTCACCAGAAGCAGCCTCTCTATCCCTATGGGGTAGAGGTAAGGCTGTCTACATCTTACCCTCCTCAGACCCTACCATAGCTTTGTTATTGGCGGGATATACTGAGTACGATGATGATGATGATGAAACGAGTAATATGAGTTTAGAGCCTCACTGAAACGATCCCGCCTTAACTTCATTCCAAACCATGGATTGATTAGGACTCATGTTCATCTTGTCCCAAAAGAGCGGTTTTAACTTGGTTTGGAACTATTAGAGCTTCCAGCTGGATCGTTCTCGTTTCCAGAAGCACGTGGCGGGCCAGGTGGTCGTTTCATATTACCTGGTCTTGGTGGACCAGGCGGGCGAGCACCACTTGGTGGCGGCGGCGGTGGTGCTTTTGGGGCAGGAGGTCTAGGTGGCGCAGCAGGCGGTGGCGGTTGTGAAGATGGCGGAGGCGGAGGAGGTCTTCTTCCTGGTGGAAGTGGTAGCTTTCCAGCTTCTGGTGTTTGAGAAGCTGTATTGCTCGAAAAATTGTTTGTGCTAGGAGAATTATTCGAATTTTTACTGCCTTCAAATGCATTGGCTGTTTGAGAAGCACCTGAAATGATAAAAAACTTTTATACGGGCTGTTATATGAATCCTTTTAAGGTGGTTTTTGGATAACTTTACTGAAACTGAGTGGTGCGTTGCGTTAGAACTTATGCGGACCATATGACAAGTGCTTGACCCACTATCCAACCCACCCGTTTTGCTACCTCTAGTCATAAGTTATGCAATGATTTCTTGGTCATAATAAAAAAAAATAAATTACCAGAAATGTGACCCGGGCCTATGTCAACAACAGGTTTCTCGTCCTTTTCTTGGAAATCAGATTCCGATTTCTGCTCTTTGCCTCCAAGACAGCAAAATAAAAACAGAACAAAAAGGGCAAGTGATGCGACTGCAGTTGAAACAGCAATCCCGAGCAGTATCACGTGATCAGGGGGATTTTTCTGGGATTCCAGTCATATATAACCTTTTCGGGCAGGGGATGCCTGTTTCCGCGCAGAGCCCAATGGCCTTCTTTGATGGTGATGAGAGTGTCTTGATCGGATGCTATAGAGTTTAGATACGCATTCCTCACATTCATCCCTGTTAGATGAAGAGGATCTTTTAAGCAAAAGAGACCGTTTTAGGATCTTTCTTGATGGTTTTGGGCTATGATTAAAATGTTGAATAGTTTTGGTGATATCTTGAAGCTCTTTCCTACAACATATCCGTACTTTCTCTGCCTGGACAAAAAACATCCCATTAGAATATATCATATATCATTAACAATCTTTCATAGAAC
Organism: Bidens hawaiensis; assembly: GCF_021521415.1. NCBI lineage: Eukaryota > Viridiplantae > Streptophyta > Magnoliopsida > Asterales > Asteraceae > Bidens > Bidens hawaiensis. The sequence goes on along the minus strand of NW_027494695.1, from coordinate 104,234 downwards.
CATTCTAAATGCAAGCAGACAAATGTTGGATATGAAGCACAAGTATTGTTATTGTAACCATAAAATATATATATAAGATCAACAAAGAACAACTATAGTTATGCATGGAAACAAGAAGAAGAATTATGAATGAAAGGAAAGGAAAGGAATGTATCATACAGCAATATTTTCATCATCTATTTCTATTTCTATTTCTTGAGAGGAGAAAGCTTCCTTGCGACTTCCTTGAGAAGCAACGCCAGCGGTGAGAAACATGCAGAAAACAGCAGCTAGAAAAATACCCAAGAAGAAGAAGAGACGACGTGGAACCCTTACGATCACGCCCATATATATGTTTCACAATCCCATTTCATCCAATGTAAGTTGCGTGCATGCATACAATCACACCAACATTATGGACCACGTTATATAATAATATTCTCTTAATAATCATTCTAACAATCTAAATCCGAGACAATAAGTATTGGGATTTGGGGATGCTGCAATAATAATAATAATAATGTGTTTGTTAGGGCGTCTACCAGCTGCTGGTGAATAATTTTGATTATGACTTGAATGCTCTGGATCATAAAGATTTTTCAGAAAAAAAAGAAGATTAGTTTGATATCCTTGTTTATTATTACCAACGGATTGTTCTTGGTGTAGACGATGAATCAGAGCCACCGATCAAAACCTGAATTTCAATCTTGGCGGGAAATTATTACTTGTGATTAATTAATTAATTCAACATTTCAAATTAGCTTCAATTATTGCAAAAGAATAAATAAAAATATTAGTAAAAAAGAATAATAATAATAATAATCATAATAAATATGTGGATCAATGGTAGAGCATTTACTTTACAAGTGAGCACGTAGGGGGTTTAAACCTCACTATCACCAATTTATATGGAATATATGAGGGATGACTCCGGCTTGCCAGGGTTCGAGTCCTGATCTCACTTGGTTTTACCGGCTCCTCGCTGTCGTGCCATTTGGCGGGCGTGGGGGTCGGGTTTTATCCGGTGAATCCCTCAATAGGTGGACCCCTAGGGGCTCCGTCCGCCCGGACTAGTGGCCGGCTCGGGCTGCCTTTAGCCAATGGGGGCCGCGTACGAAGTACCCGGCGTTACTTAGTTGGTCGTTCAAAAAAAAATAAAGAAGCAGTTTTTGGGTTTTTTTTAAGGAACGGTTTCGGGAACCAGAAACAGATCGGCCTGTGGCAGTCTTGGATGGAATCAAAAACTAGAGGAAGTTGATCTTAGCATTTTGGATGCCCCGCTTTCGGTAGTAGAAATCAAACACGCGGTTTGGGAGTGTGATGGGGAGCGGGCACCGGGCCCGGACGGTTTCTAAGGAGATTTTGGAGTTGTTTTGAAGGTGATTTTAACAACTCGGATTTTTATATTATTATTTTAAATACCGATACCCGACCCGTTTTCATTTTCGGGTAATCTTTATATCGCGTCTATCGACATACAACTTATACCCTCAAGTTTACTTTAATCCCTTTATGTATCCACTTCTATAGTATAAAGTGCAAAATTCGATATATAATATTATACCATATCCTTTGAACCAAACCCGAGGACCCGTATTTGGATCCAACCCGTAACCCATATTGCTTGCTTGATCCTTAATTCTCGTACAATAAGTGAAATTGATTCCCTAAGATCGATTATATGCGTAATACGAACCTCACCGTCATAATCAATTAAGAAACAACAATATATATTTGATCGTTTTACCTAATATACAAGCCGGCCCAAATCGTGAATCAATAAACTTGCAGATCCTTTCCTCCGACCCTCTTCATAAAAACCCCCATAGATAATCTGGTTATATCTAGCGTTTGAGGGGTGTGCTTGGTCCTCGTTTGGCCGGCAATGGTTGGATCAATCAACCATCTGTTTAACGACTAATAAGGTAATTATTTATGTACTGCAGTTCGTCGTTCTTCATCATATATTAACCCCATAGTTAATTAAGCGAAATCAAACGGATTGAGCACTTTTGTGTTTTAGGGTTCATATTCAATTTGGGGGAAATTGGGCCAACTGTATTTGTTATTTTATTTGTGTTTGAATATAACCATGAAATCTGGTGTGCATGGTGGTGTGGTGTGGGGTTAATTCACTAAACCGGTCTGAGGCTTGGGTTCAAGCCCCTCTGGACACTGTTTGGGTATTTTATTTTTATATGTTCTTTTAATGGGTTGGATATTTATTAAACTATTATAATTATTTTTATTTAAATCTCTTATGAAAACCGACATCATTAAGTTACGTCGTTTGTCAAAATCTCGTTAAAAACTTTCGTTACGTGTGCGTGTATATATATATATACATGTATGCATTATAAGTATATTTTAGTAGTAACCCTTATCCTTTTTATTTATTTAAAACCAACACTTTAATCCATGTTTCTCGTCACTTAACGCTTTATAAATTTAACGCTTTATAAATTTGTTTATATTAATTTTATATATGTATATTGTATATTATAATAAAAGTAATAAATAGATTTTCCTTAAAAGATTTAAACAAAATATTTACTTATATCTTACTACATCTTATATTTAAGTATCTATACATTATTATAATTATTTTATCTATTTATTTAGATATTATTATTATTATTATAAGAATATCCTATATCTTAATTGTTTAATTTATTTAAGTTATTAATTATGTATTTATCAAGAATAATATATGGTGATTTTACAAATAAAAAAAATAATGTTTCTTATAAGTGACAATCAGTAATATTAATATTCGCAATAATAATTATTATGAAAATCAATCGCTCAATCAATATCTTAATCCAAATCATAACACAAATCACATCGAAATCTTAATTCATTAAAGTATGTTATATCTCTTATAATTAATTTATATTATATTTAACTAGGAATCCTTGACGGTATATCCCGAAAGATTTATCTTTCTCTCATCATTTATATTTTGTTCATCCCATCAGGTGAGTACCACATTCCCCTATTTTACTTATTTTTTCACGTTTTGGGGACATATGCGTAAATTATATTTCTTATATATACTTATACACAAAACTGCAACTTTGTCTTATGTGGTAACAACTTATATTTTACTTGTTTATGTGCTTATATGCTTTCGCATTCGGAGAGGTCCAACATAATCTCAGTCTAGTATGATCATACGCCAGTTGTTATAGCTTTGTGCTTCTCGACATCTCAGTTATACTTGCTCATTTGGTTAACTTGTTATTCTCATATGACTTGTTGCAAATACGTATTTTCTATATGAACATTTAAACTGGTGTGTTGCTCACTCAAACTTGTGTTGACAAAACTTCTTTATTTTCAACGCATATACAGGTATTCGTTTGATGTGAAGTACAAGATCACTTAAGGATTTATGCTAGAAGAAAACTTAATGAGACATATTGTTATTGATTGATATATGTACTTGTGTATTTGAATTTTGTGTGGATGATTGTTTCATTTGAAATTTATTTAATAGATATTGAAACTTTTAATAATGCATTATAGTAACCTTTGAAAAGCTGTGAGCAATCAGTTCGCGCCCCGGCATTTCCACCGTAGGTTGGGGTGTGACAGTAATTTTATTAAGATATTTGCTGATTTATATGCAAATAAACTGTTTAGTTTCGGATGTTTGTCCTCTTTTATTGCCTTAATTCCTAAGTCGAAAGATCCAGGTGGGTTTAAATGATGATAAACCGATTAGTTTAATTGGCTGCATGAATAAAGTTATCTCTAAAGTGCTGGTCCGAAGGTTAAAATTAGTGATCGGTGGCTTAATTTCGAAAGAGCAATCGGCGTTTATCATGAATCAGAGTATTCTTGATGGACCGTTAATTCTTAATGAGACGTTCGCATGGTTAAAAAAGTCGCAGGGGAGAGGTATGTTTTATAAAATTGATATCGAAAAGGCCTATGATTCGCTTAGTTGGTTTTACTTGGATTCGGTTATGGGTCAAATGAACTTTCCATCAAAATAGAGAAGATGGGTGGCGGGGATATTGATGGCTAGTTGGGCCTCGGTACAACATTAACGGGTCTCCGACTCCGGAATTTTTATGTACCCGGGGGTTAAGACAAGGGGATCCACTATCCCCGTTTATTTTTGTCATTGCAATGGAAGGACTTTCATGCTTAATGAAAAAAAAAAACGGTTAGGAGTGGGGCTTTCAAAGGGTTACAGTGTGGGTTAGGAGGACCATTTCTTTCTCATCTTTTATATGTAAATGATGCGATTATTATTGGAGAATGGAACCGTGCCAACGCGCGGAACTTGAAGAGAATTTTTAGGTGTTTTTCTTTAGTTTCGGGCTTAAAGGTAAATCAAAACAAGTGTCAAATTTTCGGGACTGAGGTGGGGCAGGCTGAATTGGGGGAAGTGGCTTCGGACTTGGGTTGCAAAGTCGGGAAGGTGCCTTTTATTTACCTCAGTTTGCATGTCGGGGTGAATATGAATAGAATAAATGCATCAGAGCCGATTATTGAGGTATTTAAAAAAAGGTTATCGTTGTGGAAAGCTAAACAATTATCATATGGGGGTCGGATTACGGTGATTAAATCGGTCTTGAATTCTCTTCCCACGTACTATTTCTCATTATTCAAAGCCCCGAAAGAGGTTTTGGAGAAACTCGAAAGACTTCGTAGAATTTTCTTTTTTTGGGTGGGGGGTGGGGGTCGGAGGAGAAGACAAAGATAAATTGGGTTGCCTGGTATGTGGTTGCGGCTCCGGGTGAAGAGGGAGGTCTCGGGTTACGAAGACTTAGAGATGTTAACGTCTCACTCCTTGCTAATTGGTGGTGGCGGTTCAAAAACGAGAAAGGTAGTTTGTGGTGGAAGGTGGTTTGGGCTATTCATAGTTCATCAAGATCATGGTCTGCTATCCCGACAAAGATGTCTACAGCGTGTTCGTGGAATCAAATAGTAAGCCTTAATTCTACTTTTCTCTCGTTGGGTACCGACTTAAATAAGTGTTTTCGGAGCATAGTTAAAGACGGGAGAAGTACATGGTTTTGGCTTGATTGGTGGTTGGAGTCGGGTCCGTTATGTGTTCGTTTTCCTTGGCTCTTCGCCTTGGAGAAGAATAAAACTTGCGTTGTGGCCGATAGGTTGTTCATGGCTGATGGTTTCATTTGTGGGAATTGAAATTGGTCTAGGCCGCCGACTCGCGAAGTGGATGTGTTGGAGCTGAGGCAGTTGCTCCAAATCTGCCTCCAAGCTCATTTGGAAAATGGTGTAGATAGAGCGGCGTGGGTCGGGAGAGATTGTGAGGATTTTTCAGCCCGGTCCATTAAAAACTAATTTCGGCCCGTTCTAATAATGACCCGGGATGCGTGTTTGAATGGAGTAAATATTTACCAAAAAAGGTGGGCATTGTGGCATGGAGAGCGGTCTTAGGTCCTTTACCAACTTTTAATGCTCTAGAAAGAAGGGGAATTTCGGTGAGCACCCGTTTATGTCTGATTTGTAATTAGTTGGAGGAGTCCGTGGAACACTTATTTGTTTCGTGTAGCATGACCCAAGCGATGTGGAGTGTCGTTGCCCAATGGTGTAAGGTTCCTCCTCCGCTTTTGTTATCCTTTCGGGATGTTTTGGATCTCCACAAATTTGTACCCATGTCCTCGGAGAAAGCGAAGGCAATCTATGCGGTGTGCTTAGTTGCAACTTGGTGCTTGTGGAAAAGGAGAAATTTATTGGTTCATGGTGGGGGCCGGATCGACATAGCCGGAATTGTGGAAGAAATAAAAGTAATGTGTTTCTTGTGGGTGAAGAATAAAGGGAGGCGAAACAATCTTACGTGGGATAAATGACGTTGTTTTAGTTTTTAGTGGTGTCATTTGGTAATTCATAGTTGGTGTGGGTGTTGGATTTTTTTCAACATGTTGTATGCTTGTAAACTTTTCTAGCTTCTTGCTAGAGTTTTGGAATGAATTTGTTGGTCTTTTAAAAAATAATAATAATAATAATAATTTTATTAAACTTCAAGGTAAAGTTAAAGGGTATGAACATATATTAGTTAAAGAAAAATACTTACTATAACTCTATTAAAGTTTGCGGATAAAAATGTAATTTGGTTAAAAAGTTAATTAAAAAATAGTCCAGTCAGTTTCCCCACATGATGAAACCAACCAATGAGGAATAATGTTACACCCCGCCAACGCAGAAATGCGGGCACACGAAGTTTATCGATAATCACAACTATTGATTAACGTAGTGATCCTACATGCGATGCGATGCTTGTAAATGTTCACAAATTTCTTCTTGGTTTTAATGCCTTGAAAAACATACTTAAAAAGTCAACATAATGTTGGTGAGTTCATAGGTTTTAGATGCATGATTAAATCGGTTGTTTGGAAAATGTTGGATGTGAAGGATGAATGCATAAAAACATAGTTAAATGATCAAAACGTCAATCATCGTTTTATGTTTGAAAAGCTTGTTGTATGACTGCGTGATCAAAAGATATTTATTTTTTCCCTTGAAAACCTTGACGATAAATAAATATTCGTTGTGTGAAACATTGTTCTTTGAAAACTTTGATAGTGAATCGGTAGTCATAATGTGAAATCACTTTTCCAATGAAAACATTTATAATTAGTTTGTATCCATGTTGTGAAACTTCGTTGTCAAGTTTAAACTGTTTACCAAATAAAAATGTTATTAAAGAATTTACGTTCATGATGTAAAGGCCCTTGAATAAGTTAAAGAAAGTTGTGTGATGAATATACGATAACCTAAACAAGATAGATAATCCTCCGTAAACTAGCTAAGATTACGAATTAATATATATACATGAGTCTCTAATCAAACCCAAATCCATGTGACATTACTGATAACCGTGCCACCATGGTGTGATACTTAGAATATGTAATCCCATATACCGGTTAGAGCGAGTAACCATGAGTGGCGGATCAATCCCGATAGTACTACCCATATATTTCTTGGCTAAACCCATACACTAGTACAGAAAATGACGATTTTAAAACGGTAAAATAGCATAAACACAATGGTTTCAAAACCGTTATAATTGAAGTGTTGCAAATTATAATTAAAACGGTTTCCACACCGGTGTATATCCTAGAAGATATTAGAACGGTTTGTAGCCGGTATATACCACATAATAACAACGGACTGGTAACCGTTATAAAGCTTTATTTGCAACGGGCTCTTAACCGTTGTAAAGAACATAATACAACGTGTTGTTAACCATTGTTATTAAAGTACTTACAACGGACAAAAAACCTGGTGTAATTAAGTAATTACAACGGGCTACAAACCAGTGTTCTTTATAAATACAACGATTTTCAAATAGGTGTATTGTTGTATTTATAGCGGCTTTGTAAGCGGTATTTATAATTGATTTACAACAAAAATACAACTGCTATTTTTATGTTTTTACAACGGTTTTTTAACCGGCTTTTATAATTGTTTTACAACGGAATTGCAACCGGTATATTATGTTGGTACAACTTTTGTGAACTGGTGTTTTGTTAAATTGAACCGTTACTCTATTTGATAGAATATACCACGGTGTATGTATTTACAAAGATTACACAATTAAAAATATATAGCCAGCAAAATATAATAATTAGCAGCCAAATATATATATATATATATATATATATACATACACACACACACATATATATATATATATTTAGAATTAGCATCTTTACAATAATATTTAATTTAACTAGCTTTACAATTTTTTTCCCTAATCTATCATTTTTATCCTCTGATATTAGGTAATCATGAAAGTCTTTTAGAGTATCACGCACAAAAATTGTAACTGATTCCTAGGTACGGGAGGAAGAAGAGTTTATCGCCTAGAAGTGTATATTGAAATAAAAGTTATAACACAGTTCCTAAATTAAAATAATATAACAATCAAATAGATATAAATTACTTACAAGATGATCCTTGCATACAATCACAACCTCGTACATGGCCATCATAACATAGTAGTCCTGAATCACTTCCGTACTGTGTAATTATCAGGTTTCTTATTCTTACCCAAAGAATATATGATTCTTACATAAAAATGCATGTCAGGCACATTGAGATGAATATAATATAACTGAAAATGTGATATGCATAAATGAATTTTGTGTAGAAAATTAGTATTATATATAATAAAAATAGAATAATATTACAATATTGCAAAGTATAAATATACCCTGAATGATATGGAGCCAAGAAGAATCAAGCAGTTTTATTATGTATAATGACCTGGTTGATGTGCCTGACCACGAAATCTTTATAACATCAAGCAATGTTACATCTAGTCTAATAAATCCGATATTTTTCAAGCCTTTACTCCTCTCTTGTATATACAAATGACCGTGATCACAAAATTAACAGAAAAAAGCTATAGTTATTAAGAAAACAATTGAATAAGGTGAAAAAAACAAAATCAAACTTACGTGCTAAACCAAGTCAAAATTGAGATCTCAACCCATCGGTTGAGACATAACTCTAGTAAACTAGATAAGTCAATAGATTGATGATCATTATCATATGGAGGATACATCCGTCGGACAATTTAAATGTAAGCCCCGACTGATTCTTCTCTTTAAAGTAAATTGCCAAATCGGTGGCAACCTTATGAATTTCCTGACCACCAAACTGCCTTTCAATTTTAAGCAATGCAAACTGTATCAGTATTTCTTGTGCATTGGGATGGTGCTGTTTAACAGTAGAATTATCCACCGTCTTAGCAACATCATCTGCCATGGTCCCGTTTGAGGTTGAGGCAATAGATTGATCACCCACGGTCTTAGCAGCAACATCTGCCATGGTTGAGGCAGTAGATTGGCACACAGGACCAGTAGGTTCTGAATTCCAACATGTTTCTTATCCAATGGTGGTGGAAACTACATGCATCAACAAAAAGTTTATTGTATATGTATGTGAAGGTATAAGCAACAAATTAATAAAACTGGTTAATTACCAATTCATTGTTAATCAGTTTGAACTGGTCAAATGCTTATTGAGCCGACCCCACATCCGATTGATCAAAATCAATCTGTTGATAAAACGTAATCCTTTTTATATCAACTAATTATTATAATCATAAAAAGTGTATATAATATTAAAGACTACAACTGGCCTGTAAGGATGTTTTTCTCGGTGAGGATCGATGAACTCGATATTGATCTACGAAACCGAAAACGCACGATGTTTGTTTCAGTGCATTTTGGTACTAATCGATGAACATAAATGAGTGACCACGTACATAAGATGTAAATAATAATTCGTTGAAGCTCGTTAGAAATTTCGGCAGAGTAACGATACAAATCGGTCTCTCGTAAAAAAGAACTCTTTCAAAACTTACTAAATTGAAACTAACTAAATACCTTATACATATGCTCTCATTCGTCACTCTAACATGCTCATTTTTTAACTAACATGCTTCTCATTCCACATTCGTTACATATGCATGATCATGATCTGCTCATTCGTTATCATATGCATCTCCCATTCATTAGACTTGTTCCATTAGCTAACATTTGCATGCTACCATTTGTTATACTTTTGCTTCATTCTCCATCCATTACTTCCTTGTATGAATACTTCTAGAGCATGAGCAATATAAACAACATATCAAGACCAAATGACAGAGACTAAGTGACTTGTTGGTTCAACTCCCATCACTTGTCACATTTCATGTACTAACAAACTCCCCTTGACAATTGATGGAGTTTGTTAAGTTTTAATCTTTGTCACTTTCAGTTGATCTTTCACTTGATAGTCATGTGTGTCTTTATACAGGTAATGCCATGCTGAATATGCACTAACAAACTCCCCTTGACATTAGTTGCACGTCTCCAATCTTTATCAACTTCAATCTTGTACACACGATCATCATATTCACCCCCTTAACTCGAATACTCTGCCATAACTTAAATTCACCATCTTAAGAAGATTCAAGGATTAAATAATCATTATTTTTTCAAAAACTACACTCAGTCAACACATTTCATCAATAAATTGTAAAGTTTATCTTGATTAGCATTTTAGCACAAAATAGTATGAACAAGAATGTGTAATGGTGAAAACATTTTTGTAACTCGACAAAACAATTGATGTATATCGATTGTCGGAAAGTCAAAAATAATTGGAAAGAAATATATTTTTGGCTTTTACAAACTTTATGCTAAAACACACCCAAAATATTTTTGAATTTTTCAAAGTTTATATCAAAACACACCTAAAATCTTTTTGTATTTTTCTTTAAATAACAAAAAGAAAATTAAAGCAGTAAATACTTTATATATGTGTGAGGAATATCACAACATGGGATTATATTGATTTTTAACGTCCTAGACTCCACTTCAATTTCGACATTATTATGCACATAATCCAACAATGATTGCAGATATAATTGTCTACTTAAAACTTTATTCAGATCCTCCAATAACTTTATGATACGTATTAAGATTCAATTAAGCACAAATCCTATGTGGACCCCATCTATCAGACACAATTTGTAAATCTTATAAAGTGAATTTCACATGTATACATTTTCTTTTCTTAACATGATTAGTTGTGACCCATGAAAAAATAACAAAAGGAAAATAAAGCAGAAGGATAAAATTTTCCCTTAAGATCAGTATTACTACACAAAGATAAGGTTCCTTTTTAACAAAATAAAAAGATAAAACAAGTTGAAGTTGTATAGGGCCTTAACCTCCAGTTCGAGACACGACTTTCACACATTTGTGCTTATAGTATACGCGCAGAAGGTCCAAGGCTTGTATGAAACACCAAGAAAATAAAGCAGAATACTTAGGTCTTAACCCTCAAATTGGTATTACTACGCGCATAGAGGATCCAAGACTTAAGAAAAAATAAAGTTGAATTTCTTTCCAAAATAAAAAAGAAAAAATAACCTGAATTTCTTTGCAAAATGAACGCATGTACACACAACAATCTATAAACTTTTAGGTACTTAAAACATATATTAACTGAGCATCAAGAGGTAATACAACAAGATTTGGCTAGAAATTTAGGTTTATATCTTTTCAACACCTATACGATCTGTTAAGCCTATCATACACATCATGCAATTGATCTCATGAAAAATTTGAGTCTAATTTATTCATGTGTTAGTGTTAGAGCAAAATGTCTAATGCCAGGTCTTGAACAGTTAAAACAAGCTGATATTGTTAGATATGTTGTTAAGGGGCGTATAAGTTGTTTATCAACATATAAGACTGTTGAGTCAAAGATTTGACATGATATGACTTAAGAGAAATTGGAATATTCTCAACACTCCTCTGATATGGTTAAGTATGGAAACCGAGCACACTTGGACCTCCTAGCAAGGTTTTACTTGTCCTAGCAAGGTATTTTGCCTTTCGGGCAATGTTATCTTCTTGAAGTCTTCTTAAGTGATAATTCGAGCAGGGTTCACTTTGTCTAGAAAAGGTGTTCTTCAACTCAAGCACAGTTTGCATCCCAACAAACCCTTGACTAAACCAAGCTTATGAAGCCAAGTATTTGGAAGATCTAGCAAGGTTTCATAAATAAACAGTAGTCCGAGCATGCTTGAAGAAAGTTGATCAAGAAATACTACTTTCTCTAGCAAGGTTCAACCCCGAGCAAGCTACAGTACTACCAACACAGTTCAAATAGTGTTACTAGCACACTTGAGTTTGCTTAATAAGTTATCTTTTAACAAAGGGTTGAAGGGATTCATGAAGAACAGTTTGCTCGTAGGATCATATCAAGCAAAGTTTTCTATGGTCAAGAAGATTGAAGTATGCTAGGTGAGTATTTTCATAGGAAAATACTCTAAGTAAAGTCTACCCGGAGAACTATTTGCCAGCACACTTCAAGGTTACCAGGTCTACTCGAAGAGGACAAAAGACACAAAGTCTACCCGGAAGACTTGTATTTACACTTAGAATGTTTTTTAATATGTTTTATGATTATGTACCAATCATTAGGGTTTCTAGAAGGAATGACAACTGTCAAGAGGTTGGCCTATAAATAGAATGATCTAGGGCATGCCTCCTAAGGACGGATTTGCTACTTTACACTTTTCAGACCTACTGAATATTCCTGAGTGAGTGTGACGGCTGTCCTAAGATTAGTACGGATAAACATTCCTTTACAAGAAACCATAATCGATTTGCATTTGTATGAAACTTTCTATAAATGGAAATCCCGAGTTATTGTTTGTGTTTGTTACATTTAATAGTCTTTAAGCAACGGATAGTGTTTGTTAGTGATTCCGTCGTTAACAAATCTCTATTCTTACCTTAAATAGCAACGCCTCCAACCTTCTTGTCGACACATTTATTGTGTGGGTTGTGACATTTATTGTGAGTTTGTGTGATCAATTTTCGGGACCGACAAGTGGTATTAGAGCTTGTTTGTTGCTGTTTATGTGAAGAATCGTTGCTTATTGTTGATTATTTGAAGATGAAGAATGACGTGAGCTGAATAATGTTCCATTGAATCCTGAAGTCAGCAACTCTGTTTTTCTTCATTCTTCCAGATTTGCAATATTGGGTTTCTTCTTTCACTTGTTTTACTTAAAGTTTGAATTTTGTTTATTAGATCTTGCTCCAATCGAACCAGAGACTTCAGATCTGAAAAGTTCTCTCTCAGATCTGTTTGTTTTTTTTCAAATTTGATTTTGACGTTGCTTGAATTTCTTATGTTTTTCATTAAAATCAGTTTAATTTTTTTTTACCAAAAATATGTCTGGTTTTGAAGAGCAAGAGATATCCACTAAGAAAATTCCAAGGTTATATGGACAGGAAAATTTCATCAAGTGGAAAGTGTTGTTTGAGGCTGCAGTGTGCTATAATGATGTTGATTTGTGGAATTCCATTAAAAATGGACCATATACTCCTGATGGTGCAAATCCTAACCAAGCCGTGTGTGATAGGTGAGGAAAATAGACGACAGAGCACTTGCAATGATTAAGCTGGGTCTGTCTTGGGATATTATCACAAAAGTTGCACATCATACAACAACCAAGGCTATGTATGATGCAATACCTGAAATGTTTGAGGGCAATACAGAGCTGAAGAACATCAAAAAACAAAGACTCAAGCAACAACTTGAGAGGTTCAAATATAAAGATGGGGAGAGATTGAAATCAATTCTTGATAGGTTTCTAGCCATTGTGAATGATCTAAGAACCACTGATTATGTGATGACAGATTCTGACTCGAACACTAAACTGTTATCATCAATGCCAAAAGAATGGTATACAGTTAGTAAGTTCATTCTTCAGAAACCGAACTTTGAACGGCTCAAGCTGGATGATGTGATTTTCTTTCTTCAAGCTGCTGAGATAGAAATGATTGAGAATGAAATGATAAAGGAAGAAAAGCCATGTTTCCAGATGTCCAATGCACTTATTGCACCTATGGAAAACTTGTCCACCAAAAACCAACAACAGATCCCTATCATAGAAGAACCTATTAAACATGGTGTTGATACACCAAAAGAGTTTGTTGGTGGTAGTTCAAGTAACCAAGGAAGCCAATCAAGGTTTAATGTCCAACTCATAGATGACAATGATTCTGCCTCAATGGCAAGTGGGCATATACCTTGTGCTGGTGGAAAGGAAGTGAAACTCAAGCATTGTTCTCTATGTTTACTGAGTCTTACAATGCATTTGTAGCCAAAAGTATGATCCCCACAAGTGTCATTCAAGATGATTTGGAACAGATTGATGCTGATGATCTTGAAGACATGGACTTGAAGTGGCAGGATGCAATGCTGGCTCTTAGAAGCAAAAGGATGTTTAACAGGAGTGGAAGGTCTCTAGTGTCTGGTCCAAATGAAAGAATTGGATTTGATAAGTCTAAGGCAATCTGCTACAATTGCCAGCAACCAGGACACTTTGCTAGAGAATGCAACCAGCCAAGAAACTTTCAAGTGAATCTATATCGGAACCAACAACCAAGGAATCAGTACCAATATCAGCAAAACCAGCCAAGAAACAACAATTACAACAACAACCCCAATTTTAAAAACCACCAGAACAATTAGCAAGTTGTGCCCTAGAACCAAAATGACCAAAGAAATAACCAAAACCCTCCAAATGATCCAAACAACCCCATCAGAAACAATCAAAATCAACCCAGAAACCAAGGAAATGTAGCACTTGCTGCACAACAAGAAGGGGATTTGATTGGAGTGATCATGCAGATGACATCGCCAAGGCCATTGTTGCATTAATGGAAAAAGTTGAGAGTGAGGCTGGATCTTCTTCTTCACAGGTACACTCATCATCCTCTACACTTGATTTACTTGAAACAATTGATGCATTGAATGTGAAAGTAGGCAAGTTGGAGAGTGAATGCTTTAGAAAACAAAGCATGATAAATGGGTATCAAGCAAGTAATGTAATTTATGAAGAAAATATCAAAAGCCTTGAAGATGATTGTGTGAGTAGTTATAGAACTTAGTCAAGATATGTGACTGAAATTGATGGGCTAAAGAAAATGATTGTTGAAGAAAAGGTGAAGAATACCAAGTTACATGTTGAGAATGAGTTTCTAAAGAACTTAGTATCTACGGGAAACATTTTTTGGTATTCTGAACATGATAAGAGAAGAAGTTAAGTACGAAGTTGTTCCTCCACCTTTCAACAACAATTATTCTCTTAAAGTTGACAAAGAGAAAAGGGAGACTTATCTCAATCAATTCAGAGAAGTTTTTCAAGATAAGGAGGAATTCATTGATAACTACAAGATGGTTGAAGTTAATGAAGATGGAGAGTTTGTTGTGAAGGAAGAAGTAAGGGATGATAGGTCAATTGGAGTGCAAGTCTCTGAAGATGACTTTAATGAAGATGATTTGAACCAAGATGATCTGAGTGGCACTAGTGATCAAATCTAATCTATAATTCTGTAAGGCCACCAAGCAAAACTGTTTTGAAAAGGATAAGTGACAATAACAAGAAAAGGGCCAATGAAACAGTTACTGGTGACAACTTCATTCCAGTATACCTTGTTTTCTCTAGCCATGAAGTGTTTGACATTGGAGAAGTTGAAGCTATGGAAGAGTATGAGAAAAGACAATCAAGACACAAGGGAAATCTGGATGAAGAGACTTTGAATTTGAAGAAAATCATCTTTGTTAAAAGCAAGACTGAAAGACAGGACATCATAATTGAAGAGTTTCTACCATTTTCAGTTGATTTTGATAGTTTGTAAACTCAGAAAACACTTGGGGTTAAACCACTAAGACCAAGTGAGAGATTCATAAAGGGAAATTCTCATGAAAATTTCAAAGGGAAAGTATGGTGTAAAAAGTGTGATGAATATGGTCACCATACTAATTGTTGTAATGAAAGGTTCACCTTCAAACCCTTTCATGTTCCAAATAAAACAAAGTTTGGACAAAACTTTGAACTTTACAAACAAAAGTATGATGAATATTTAGGAAAAAAGAAGGTGTGTGAGAAGGAGACAGTAAATATGAATGAGCAAAAGGTTGTTGACAGTATGAAGAATGATGGGAAAGGTGAAGTGAAACCAAAGAGGAATGTGACTAATCAAGTCAAATGAAACATCCTTCCTAGCAAATCTGAAACTGCTGAGAACAGAAACATTAAACCATTGAGAATTGTTCCCAATCAAGACTCAAATTCAGTTAAGTCTGATGATTCTCAGAAATCACCAACCAATGATAAGAAAGGAAAGAAGAATGGTTTATCAAGGAGGAAACCAAAAGAATTGAATGGTGATAAAAAATTTCTACTGAAGCATGGGTTGAACCTCATGGATTTCTGTGGAAACCAAGGGGTGAAGTTCAAGAGAAAAGAACTTTGATGTAAGAGAATTTTCAAGCACAAAGGACTATGTAGTGCAAGAGTTGAAGATCATTATCCCTTATGAATCATAAGAATCTGATGATTGTGAACTCATTTATGAAGATCCTAAGCCTATTCCTCTCACATCCAATGTGGCTATTGTTAATGATTCTGACGATTTGCAAGTTAAGACAACTTGCATTTCATCACTCAACTAATCAATTTCTTTGATTTGTGCAGGAACCATCCACTCCACTGAATGAAGTATGGTATATGGATAGTGGGTGTTCCAGGCACATGACTTGTGACAAAAGGTCACTAGTCAACTATGAAGAGAAGTTTGAGGGTTCAATAGCTTTTGGTAGTGATGAAAACAGTGGTAAAATTGTTGGAAAGGGAATCTTGACAAATGGGAAGGTCACATTTGATAATGTCTTCTATGTGGAAGGATTACAGTATAACCTTTTAAGAATATTACAAATGTGTGATAAAGGTTATAAAGTTGGGTTTGATTATTCTCACTGTTTCATTCTGAAACCCGATTTTGTAATCCCTCCTGACATGATTATGATGATGGCCCCAAGGAATGAAAATTTGTGTGAACTAAACATGAAGGATGCTGTGTCAAGGGGTAGTACCTGTTTTGTTTCTAAAGCCACTGAAAATGAATCAAAATTGTGGCATAGAAAACGGTGTCATGTAAATCTTAAAAAAATGAACAGACTGGTCAAAGGTGAACATGTGATTGGCCTACCTACAAGAGAGTTCAAATTGGAAGATAATTGTATCTCATGTCAGAAGGGCAAGCAACACAAGTCTTCACACAAGACAAAACTCATTAATACAATTGATCAAGTGCTTGAGATGCTTCACATGGATCTATTTGGTCCTATAAGTGTCCCAAGTATAGGCAAGAAAAGATACTGTCTTGTGATCATTGATGACTACTCAAGATACACTTGGGTTTATTTCCTAAGTACAAAAGATGATACTGCTGGGTTGATTAAGTGTTGTGTAACAATGATTGAAAATCAATTGGATGCAAGGGTAAAGATAATAAGAAGTGACAATGGAATAGAGTTCAAAAATGGAGTAATGGATGAGTTTTGTACTGCAAAAGGAATCCTTCAACAATTCTCTGCTCCTAGAACTCTTGAACAAAATGGTATAGCAGAAAGAAGAAACAAAACACTTATAGAAGCTACTAGAACCATGCTGGCTGATGCTTTTCTACCTGTTACTTTTTGGGCAGAAGTAATCAATACAGTCTGCTATGTTCAAAACAGAGTCCTTCTCAACAAAAGTCAAGACAAAACTTCCTATGGGATTTTGTTTAAAAGAAAGCCCTACATCAAGTTTCTCAAGCCATTTGAATGCAAATGTTCATTATTGAACACCAAGGATTACCTTAACAAGTTTCAATCAAAATCCTTGGACTGCTTCTTTGTTGGTTACTCTACACACTCAAAAGCCTACAGAGTACATGGAAAGATCATTTGAGTGGGATTGAATCATCTGATATTGTGTTCAATGAAAATCAATTCAATACAGTTGATGGTGCTGCATGGATGTTTGATCTTGAAAATCTAATCAAGTCCTTCAAGATTTATCCTGAGGACTTTGATGAAGCTATGTATAAGACAAGTGTGACTACAGAAGAATCCTCAAAGAAACTTGATTTGGACAAACTGTGGTCAAAGGTTGCTGAAAAAGGATCAGAATACAATTTCATTAAGCATCCTGCAATTGTTGAAAATGAAAAAGCTCCAGATCAAGTTCAAGATCAGAATCAAGAACAAGAAAATCCAGATAATCAAGAAAACCAAGATAATATTGTTCTGAATGAAGAAGTTCCTGATAACATAGAAGAAGCAAGAACAAATGAAAGATTTGAAGACTTGTTTCAAAATTTGAATATTAGAAACAATGGTGCATCTACCTCTCAACTGAACAATGAAGAAGCACCAGAGTTTCATGATGCTACAACTGATTTGATCATTGATGAACCTGATCTCAATGACACAAATCTTGATACTACTGTATCTACTGATGTGATTGTTCAATCCTCTTATGTTGAAAAGAATCATCCTCTTGAAAATATCATAGGAAACATTTATGAAAGACTAACAATAAGTGCATCTGAATCTGCAAACATTTGTTTGTATTCCTGCTTTCTATCCCAAATAGAACCTAAGAACATTGTTCAAGCATTGAAGGACAACAGCTGGGTAGAGGCTATGCAAGAGGAGTTGGCTTAATTCAAAGATCAGCAAGTGTGGGAACTTGTAGACAAGCCAAGAAACAGATATGCAATTGGAACCAAATGGGGTTTCAGGAACAAAAGGGATGAAAGAGGTATTGTGATTAAGGACAAAGCAAGACTTGTTGCATTGGGATGCCTACAGTAAGAATGGATTGATTTTGAGGAAGTCTTTGCACCAGCTACAAGACTTGAAGCAATAAGAATTTTCTTGGCTTATGCTGCCTCAAAGAATATAAGGGGTATTCCAACTTGATGTCAAATCAGCATTACTAAATGGAAAAATAGAAGAGGAAGTGTATGTAACTCACCCACCAGGATTTGAGGACCCTGATTATCTTAACAAGGTATATAAGTTAAACAAAGCCTTGTATGGACTGCATCAAGCTCCAAGAGCTTGGTATGATGAGTTATCAAACCATCTACTTGAACATGGTTTCCAGAGGGGAGCTATTGACAAGACCCTCTTTTACAAGAAGAAAGGAAGAGATTTGTTTCTGTTGCAAGTTTATGTTGATGATATCATTTTTGGGTCAACCAATGAACATATGTGCATGGAATTTGAAGAGGTGATGAAATCCAAGTACAGTATGAGCTCTATGGGAGAAATGAACTTCTTTCTTGGATTGCAAGTTTAACAGAAACCTGAAGGGATTTCCATCTACCAATCTAAGTATGTGCATGACATATTAGACAAGTTCAAGTGTAATGATCTCAAAACTACATCAACTCCTATGGATACAAAAGAAAAGATGGTAGCAGATGAAAAAGGGGAGCTAGTGGATGAACATGAATACAGAGCAAAGATTGGATCTCTGATGTATCTGACTGCTTCAAGGCCAGATATCATGTTTGCTATTTGTGTCTGTGCAAGATTTCAGTCAAGTCCTAAAGTTTCTCATATGAATGCAGTGAAGAGAATCTTTAGATATTTGAAGGGAAGACCTGATCTGGGAATTTGGTACCCAAAGAACCAGTCCTTTGATCTAACTGGCTACATAGATAGTGACTATGATGGGTGCAATATGAGCAGGAAGTCTACTTCTGGAGGTTGTCAATTTTAGGAGACAGATTGGTGTCATGGCAATGCAAGAAACAGACTACAGTGTCAATCTCAACTACAGAAGCTGAGTATATTGCTGCATCTACCTGCTGTGCACAAGTCCTCTGGATTCAGAACCAGATGCTGGATTATGATATGATTTTCTTAAACACCCCTATGTAAATTGATAATACTGCTGCATCTTTTATTGTTAAGAATCCTGTACAACATTCCAAGACTAAGCACATTGAAGTTATACATCATTTTATAAGGTATTGTAGTGAAAAAGGTTTAACTGAGGTGAAAAGAGTTGATACAAGTGATAATTTGGCAGAACTATTCACGAAACCACTTGACAGAACCAGGTTCAACTTTCTTCTGAAAGCCCTGGGGATGATCAACTCTAATGAAGTCTGATTCATGATATGTGCTTGTTGTGAAAACTGACTATCTTTTTAAAGTCAAAATGAATGTTTTGTGCCTCTATGTGCTAATTGACTATTTTGATAGAGGATCTAGGTAACTGTTGTATATGAATGTGATTATGTTTGCTGTTCACTGGTGTGTGCTTAATTGATTAACTGTTAATCCTAGGTATTTTTGATGCTTAGGATAATGATCAGTGAATGTGTATGATATCTAGAGAAGTACCTGATTTGATCTATTTAAATGTGTGCTTGTCTGATATCTTGATTATGTGTTTTATCAGATGTGATATCATTAGCATTTGTTAGACTATGCATTTTGTGAAAGTCTGCTTGTTTTAATGATGTCATGAATTATGATTTGAATATGTCACACTTGTGTTTGTGTCAAGATGTGCTTTTGTGTCAAAAGATATGCTCAATTGAAATCTTTTAAGAAAGCTTTTGTTCAAAACAATTTTGATTAAATAGAGCAAGTTGTTTAATGGTGCAGAGATATAATAATATTATTCAGTTCAAAGCTTTATAGAAGCTTAAAAAGGGATTTTCAATGAAAAGACTCAAAAGAGTTACTTTTGCTGAGAATTATGTCGTTTGCTTAAGTTGGAAGGACATATACTTGTATATGTTTGGTCATGTCATCTATTTTTAGATTCAAAGGATAACCATTAACCTAAATACTGAAAGCATCGGGGCAATAGTGATGTGTTTTATTCTTTCACTTAAAATTATGTCAATAACTCTAAGTTGAAAGGACATGTATTCTCTTATATGTTTGGTCCTGTAAATCACTTGTGGATAAACAGAAGAGCCATTTACCTGACAACTAAGAGTAATTGGAGTGTCTGAATTTTAAAATGGGAAATGATAGTACATTGACTATTTGGACAATCATATAGATTTAATAGGCTAAAAAGACACTTAGTGTAGTCATTGACAAGTATGGTTGCTTTCCCATGATGTGTAAAATCTAAGGTGATATAAACATAAAGAAATTGCTAAACTTAATGTGGAGTTACATTGTTGTCTCTGCATGTTCCTAGATACATCTCCGAATGATAGGCAGAAAATTGAATATCCAATCATACACGAGCCCGTTGGTATTTGGTCACCAAAATGAAAATATCATATTTAAAAATGACAAATAACAAATGTGAACTACATTATTTCAAATATTATTTCAACCAAAAGTTGACATGTGTTCAGAAATTTTAATAAAGAAAAATGCAAACATGAGGGTTAATTATAGAACTACAGGGGTGGAGGAAATCATATAAGTCCTTTAAACATTCCGAATGAAAGGCATGTAAGTCCAACTTGTGTGGCCTATAAGTCCAACATTCAACCTCACATATGTTTGTAAAGCTTGAGAAGAAATATCTAGATCTTTAAACTGTTCTGTCATTAAAATTTTTGACTATATATCCGGGGGTCGGAGTCAATTCGAGGTGATTTGGAGAAAGCCAAATAAACCTTGAGAATAGATATGGAGCATCAGAAAACAATATGTGTTATCCATTTAGTATTATGCATCTTAAATGAACCTTAATCATATCACCAAAGAAATGAAATTCATGTTAAGTCTAGACCTGCTGTTAACCTGTCTAAACTGTCATAATAATGCTGAGAATGAAGTATTGAGAAGCTACTTAGTCAATATGATCCCATGATTGAGATCTTTTTCATAGAAGGAAAGAAACTGTTTTGAAAGGAATACTAACTGAAATTTGATCTCTAAATGCATCATTTTTTCTTAAACAATGATTTTTATTGATAAATATGGTTGTTATTCAGTTTAAGTCAAAAAGTGTTGCATTTTACCTTCAAAAGTTTTGAGTATGTATTTTCGGGTAAGGTTTGATGTTTTCAACCATTCCGAGCACACTTAGACGTTGTTTGTCTAAGTTTCTCTATTTCGAGCATGCTTTGAAGTTTTTCACAATTTTCGGGTAGATTTTACTACTTTACTTGAAATTTAACTTTCCTAGCAGACTTGATATTTGTTTAAGTTTGAATATGATGTTTACTAGCAAGCTTTAACAAGTT
The DNA here is from genome assembly GCF_021521415.1 of Bidens hawaiensis. Lineage (NCBI taxonomy): Eukaryota > Viridiplantae > Streptophyta > Magnoliopsida > Asterales > Asteraceae > Bidens > Bidens hawaiensis. The sequence continues at coordinate 82,680 of NW_027494695.1, read as the reverse complement.
CAAGTTATTCTAGCACACTTAATAGTTTTGTAGGATATTTGAATTGTTTCTAGCAAGCTTTGAATTTTTAGATGTTGAATATGAAATTTCTAGCAAGCTTTTATATAGTTTGTACTATCTAGCACACTTTACTGTTTTGTTTAGGTGTACAACTATTTTCTAGCAAGCTATTTGATATGTTACTATTCACTAGCAAGCTTTGTTGAATTCTAAACTTTCTAGCAAACTTAATTGTTTTTTAGGTTGTTTATGTCATACTAGCATGCTTTGTGATTGAATGTGTTACTACCAACAAGATTTAATGTTTTGGACTTTATATCATACTTAGGTGTTTGTTTTACTGTTTGAACTCATTCTAGCAAGCTATGTGTTACTTGTGAATATGATTCTTTGAAATTACAAGTGTTTTTTCGGGCAAACTTAGGTCCCGGGCACACTTTATGTTCCGAGCATACTTTGAAATTTTCAAGTGTTCTCTTAATATACTTGGCAATTTCAAAACTTTGCTTTTCGAGTGCACTTTGTGTTTAGATTCACTCTCTAGCACACTTTGTATTCTTGAAGTGTTTCAAGCATACTTTGCTTCAAAGTATACTTGACTGAATATTTTTTTAATTATATGACAATGTCGGGTAAGGTTTGTGATAGGTTCAGTTATTCGAGCAAGGTTGGTAATTAGAAATATGTCTAAGATATTTATTTGGGTATCTTAATTGACTCCTAGCAAGGTTACCTATTTGATACTTTATACTTGATTATTTGTCTTGTGATTCATTTCTCGAGCAATCTTGTATTTCGAGTAAGCTTCCTTCACTTTATTCTCTTAGATTTAATTTTAAACTTTATAATATCTGAACCATTCTGAAATGCCTGGTGACAAACATGCTTTGTTGTAGGTTCCCTGGACGGATCACACGAGATATCTCGGTCTACTCAGGTGCGGAATCCCTGCGTAGATCGTTACGAGCGTAGAAAGCAAACCAAACAAACACACACGAATAAACCGAAACACGTTATATATTAATAACTAAACTCACGTGATATGAATCACTGATACAGACTCTCGTCCTCACGTTACAATGAACTCGATTAACCAAAAACAACTAACTAAACGATTAACCCAAAACAAGCCGTAAGCTTGTATATAAATACACGACAACTTCGCCTGATATGTTCAGGCGAAGTTGTCCATAACTTCGCTTGTTCAACAAGTTCGCCTAGGCGAACTTGTTAACAACTTCGCTTAAACAAAAACATAAATAACATTACAGACTCGATTACAGACACTAGACTATGAACTACTGACATTTATGCACCAACATTTGTAACAATTTTATTTTGACTAATGGTTGAACGCATTTATGAGCTAAATGACAAAATGCATTAAACAAAAAAAACCCTGGCGTGCAAAAGAAAAGAAAGAATCAAAAGAACTTTTTCAGAAACTTTTCTTTCAACCAATAATATATCTGTACTTTAATGACAAGTCAGTTTCATCACACCAGACAATTTATTTGTCTCATTAATGAGACATGCTATATTTAAAGAGTTTCTAATATAAACTCACATCTTGAGTTTTTTTTTACCAAAATGGGTGGTGGGAAAAAAATATTTACCAATATAGGTTATTTTAAAACTATTTACTAAAATGAGGATTTTTTCTTTTCTCTCTCCTTGTTATTTAATTTTTACCTCTAGGGTTAGAAAATAAAAAGAAAAAGTAAATAAACCTCCACATACGAAGAACTGAACAGACGATGAATACTTCAATACATAATCAATTTTAGTTGCTCTCCATCTCGATTCTTCAATCGTGATTCTTTAATAGCGGATCCCAGGTTCGATAATATACGTCGTTTGCTTTTTCTATCAATTTTATGCCAAACCCACTTTGCATAATATGTCCATTGTTGGGTTTTTCTACCAAACCCACTTTGCATAATATGTCAAATAGCATGTGTGGTTTTGTTCACAATTGGTTCTATGTAATCTATGTATCTGATAACATGTGTGGGTTTGGTTCTTTTTATTATTATAATAATTGTTTAGTTTTTGATTTTTTATGTCCACTGTTTAGTTTTTGATTTTTTGTCTATTAATGTTGAGATTTGTTTTGTTTGATTCTAGTAATAAACTAATAATTGTATTGTTTGATGCTTATCATGTAATTTTCTTATTTAACAGAATGGATCAAGTAACTGCAATATCAGAACTGATTCAGAATGAAGATTTTAACACAATGTCTCAATTTGTAGTTGTGAATAATGATGATGTGGATGATGTTTTAGAAGAAGAAGGAATTGAAGATGATGATGATGATATCGATGATGTGTTAGAAGATGACGGAACTAGGGATGAGGCTCACAGTATTGCAAATGAAACATCACATGGTAATGTTCAAGTACCTTCAACTTATACCAATTTAGAGGAAACTAACTTGAATGGTGATAGAAATTGGATGATATCACATACTGGGAGTAAAAATGATTTCATTAGTGAGTTGGGAAAAGACTATTTTAATGATAAGGAAGAATTTATTAGAGCTGTCAAACTCTATCATATCAAGTCACATAAACATTTTAAGGTTATAGAATCGAAGCCAACCACTTGGTATATAATATGTAAGTTACATGAACAAGGTTGAAAATGGCACGTTCGTGCAAGTAAACGTAAGCGTAGTGGATCTTTTGAAATCACACGTTATATAGGTCCACATACTTGTTTGCATTATAAGATTACCCAGTATCATCCAAACCTAGATGCAACTTTAATTTCTCAAGAAATCCAGCACCTTATAAAAGAGCAACCCTCTATTAGTAATACTGCTTTGAGAGCTGAAATTATTGATAAGTTAGGCTATACTCCTTCATATACGAAGGTTTGGGTAGGAAAGCAAAAGGCAATTGAACATGTATTTGGGAATTGGGAAGAATCTTATATTATGTTACCTAAGTTTTTAATTTTTTTTTTTGATTTAAGTTTTATATAATTTACTATAAAACGATTACAATAAAGTGGCAGGCAAACGGGCAACAAGCTGCGCCGCAACCCCCTTTTGAACAGCAAAGCCAATCCTGCTAAAAACGAAGCTTTGGGACCTAGAAGCTGAAGAGGTTCCGTGTACGACGCGCTGAACCCTACTCAAAAATTTCACAGCCTCTGGAGCCAGAAAACCAAATGTATCAAAGGCAAATGGTAGAAAGACATGTTGATTATCTAAACAAGCTTTCTCGTGTTTAACAACTTTGCCCGATTCAGCCTTCAACGCAGCCTGACCCACAACAAACCCACGGTCCCTGAGCCCAACAAGAGGAGACACTCCTGTAAGATCCACACAGGCGTGTTTGCCCCCTGCCCACCCGAACACAAGAATATCAGCTGGTCGTAAAGTAGACCTCCCTTCAATAGGATCCGTGAGAAAGTTAACAGGGGCCTCCTTTTTAGCAGAAATCCCTGCCCGTTTAAGAACATCACACAGAACATCCCTAACCAGATCATGTCTGTATTTAAAGCCAGGCAATTCTTTGCAATGCACCGCATGGTCACCAAAAGAATCCAAACAGACCTTACGACAAATTGGGCAAGGTTCATCCGTCGGGAACATAGGGATCATTAACCGGTACTTAAGGATAGCCCGATACTCCAAACCCGACATACGTTGGCCTAATCCTTCAATGGGGATGGCCGTTAGAAAATCCTGAGCCCGAGGAGCCCGAAGGCATTCAAACACCGCCTTTTGGCGAGGGGATAGATCAAACTTCACTTCTAAACTCTTGACGATTCCACTAAATAAGGCACTCGCCACAACATGTTGGGCTTTAGGGGGGGCGGTGTCCTTATTAGAGAACCCGCTAAGATCAAAATCTGGAAGTGAAGTACGTAAACGATCCATCGCACACCCATAATCAGAGTCCAACCCATAAATATCACAACCCCGAAGAATATGGTCTTGCAAACACCACGACTGTGCTCTCGAAGCCACAAAAGCATATGTAGATACATCCTCGGCCGAACAGAGACCCAACCCCCCATAACGGATCGGAAGTGATGCCAACCTCCATTGGAGATCCCCAAAGAACGGACCTCCACAAACCACGATGTCCTCAATCGCCCTCCGAAGACCATTGTCAAATATAGAAACAGCTTCCCCCACATACATAGGTTGGCATGTTCTCAAACCGAACAAAAGCTTGGCGACTCCCATACATGAGCGAAGCAAAAGAAGCTCGCATTGAGGATCCCGAAGTCTTGGGAGACAGCTCATCAGTTCCACAGCGCTAGATGCCCTTTTCATAGCCAAACTGCTGATAAACCCCGCATCCTGGCTTACAGCACCACCAAGGAGTTTCACGCCAAGCACCGGCCTTCCAATCCCGCAAGGGAACAACCCCTCCTGTGCCTTCACCCCATTGCATGTTGGCCAAAATAACTCTATTTTCTTAACGTTTAATTCAAGACCCAAACGAGGCCCCTCAGACCTGATAATATCTAATGCTTTGGCTACCTCTCTAGTATCCCCGATAATCGTGCCATCATCCAAGTACCAAGCATGAAAGAGAAGCTTGCACCGATCTCTGATTTGGTGAACAAGTGGGTGCAAAGCTAAGGCAAAAAGGAACCTCTTCAGCTTCTAGGTCCCAAAGCTTCGTTTTTATCAGGATTGGCTTTGCTGTTCAAAAGGGGGTTGCGGCGCAGCTTGTTTTTAGCAGGATTGGCTTTGCTGTTTTTAAATGCACTACGAAAGTTTAATCCGGGGACTATCGTTGAATGGTGCGTTATGAGACCGACGAATGATCACGTGGAATTCAGACGTGTGTTTTGGGCATTTGATCCATGTATAAAGGGATTTAAACAATGCCGACATGTGATTAGTATTGACGCCACACATTTTTATGGTAAGTATAAAGGCCAGATGATGGTCGCAATGGGAGTTGACAGTAACAATCAAATATTGCCACTTGCATTTGCTATTGTTGAGAACGAATCTTACCCTAGTTGGAATTGGTTTCTTTCTCATGTTAAGAAACATGCTGTAAAAAATATTGAAGGGGTATGTTTAATATCTGATCGTCATGCTGGAATCTTAAAGGCGGTTAATGAAGAAGGATCTCCTTGGTTAGAACCACGTGGTATTCACATGTATTGTTTATAAATATTATATCATATTGGTTTTGTTTTATTTTTTTTGTCAATAACATTTATCATTTTGTTTTTCAATAGGTATTGTTTGAGGCATTTTATCAACAATTTTAATGATAAGTTTCGCAACTCAAAATTGAAAAAATTAGCTTATCGTGCTGGAAGTCAAAATCAAATTCAAAAGTTTAACTCTATAATGGAAGAAATTGGGACGATAAATTCACAAGCTCGTCAATGGCTCGAGGACCATGCACTTGATAAATGGACACTTGCACATGATGGTGGAAAGCGATATGGGTTGCTCACTACAAATTTATATGAGATATTTAATAGTGTACTTAAAGATGCTCGTTTCTTACCAATCACATCAGGTGTTCAACTTACATTTTATAGACTGGTTCACTATTTTGAGGTGAGACGTCCTATGGGATCTAGTGCTCAAGCTTACAGAGATGTGTATACTCCTCATGTTGCAGCAAAACAAGCTGCTTTAATGTCAAAAGCAGGTGCGCATTTTTTGAAATCTTTTAACCGACAGAAGGGAATTGTTGAGGTCGTAACTCAAAAGGGAAAAAAATGTCTAAGTACTTAATTTGGAACAAAGAACTTGCTCGTGTCGTAAATGGGAGATGATAAGTATCCGTGTTCTCATGTTTTGAGTGCATGTGCCAAACTCTCTTTAAGCAATTGGCAATACATTAACAAGTGTTACTCAATTGTGGATTATTTTGCTACTTGGTCATCTGAGTTTTCCCGATTCCTCATGAAGCTTATTGGCCACATTCACCATCTATTAGATTACTTCCAAATTCGGATCTAAAGCTAGACAAAAAGGGTCGCCCTCGCTCAACAAGGCTACGAAATGGAATGGATATTAAAGAAGGAAAAAGTGGTAACCGTTGTGGAATTTGTGAAGAACGTGGTCATAATCGCTCAACATGTCCCTCTAAACCTAGAAGAATGGATGTCTAAGTGGTTGAAGTTGTTTTAACATTTTTATTTTAATCTGTACTTAATATTATCAAGGTGACTTTATTTGACGTTCTTATTTTTGTTTGTCTTTGATATTGAGACCGTTTAGTTTGAAATGCTTGTTTAGTGTGTTTTTTATGTTTCTTATATTATTTTGAAGTTTATTTAAATGACTTTAAGTTGTAGCTAATATGGCTTGATTGAAGAAAAAATAAAAAGAAAATAATTATAATAAGTTAATTAAAAAAATAAAAATTAAAACTCATTTTAGCTTCTTGAAAACATGTTGCAGGTGCCAAAAATTGTTTTTTTGGTGTTTATTTACTTTTTCTTTTTATTTTCTAACCCTAGAGATAAAAAATTAAATAACAAGGAGAGAGAAAAGAAAAAAAATCCCCATTTTGGTAAATAGTTTTAAAATAACCTATATTGGTAAATATTTTTTCCCTACCACCCATTTTGGTAAAAAACTCCTCACATCTTTATGTTGTGTGTAGGTATCCATATTGTTCCGAGACGACGGTTGAATCGAAACATTCTAATCTTCTATTTTCTTTAATTGCTAATATTTGGTCAATAGTTGAATATCTGTCTAACAAACAATTTTTCTCGGTGTATATATCAAAATGTTTAAGTACATGCTGATCGCATGGAAATGAATGTATTTATATAATGTTTATTGTACGGGAATCGTACGGTAATGTATTGAAATGGTAATTGTCTGAGTTGTTAATATTGTAAGGCCCGAAACAGTGCTCTGGGTTAACAGTGTCCCCAGAGGTTCTTAAATGTGTTTCTGGGTTAACAGTGTTCCCAGAGGTTATTGGAAATGTTCTGGGTTAACAGTGTCCCCAGATAATATTATATTATGATATGGATTTATAATGGTTTACTAAAACTGTGAAACTCACCAACTATTCGTAGTTGACCCGTTTTCTCACATGCTTTTCAGGTACAATTTAGATGAAGTGATTGCTTACGTGCTAAGTGCTTGATGTGTGTAAGATTTGTGTGCGGGATGTTAGGATACATTATAACAGATAGAATTATGTATCGTATTGTAAGATGTGTGTATCACCTAGACGGTAATGAAATACAAGATAATGTAATTTGAAGTATATTAATGCATTCAGTTTTCTTTATAAACAATGTGGTTGATATCAGAGGTGTCTGTTGCATCCCGTTTACGTTTCCGCTGCGGTTGCGGGGTGTTACAGAACTTGGTATCAGAGCCATTGGTTATAAAAGAATTAGGATGTCTTTAAAAGATACCTAAAATATAACCAGTAGCTCAAGTATTATAGGATCTGAATATCAACTAATAATTTATAGTGACGAGAGCTGGATGAACTTGGATGGATAAGTGGGTTATTATGGTCCGGAACATAATAACAGACTTGTCCGCACGAGGGAATTCAGGGGAAGTCATGGGGTACATTAATAGGTACAAATGGCAACATATGTGTAAAGTATATAGTATTATTTATACGTGCTAATGTGTATATATATATATATGTACATATCTTGTGGGTACATGTATTGAGAAATGGGACCCGGATAAGGAACCGGGGAAGGAAATGATAAAAAGTACCGAGGATGCCGAAATTTCTAGAGCATCGGTTGATGATAAGTCTGACTTATCGGGCCATAGTTATGATAGTACCAAGTTAGATCTCCCGTTTGACATTAACCAGAAATATCTAGTAACCGTCACTCCCAACCAAAATTGATGAATCCCTTACCCTACCAACACCGGTACCGTATATTCTAATAACCCCCTATGTTCACCCGAACCGTCGACCCTCACGTACGGATGGACCTGTACCTGAACCCATTCTAATTCCATTAAGGTAAAGGAGTAAATAAATAAAGTAAAATAAAATAATATATTGAAATATATATATATGTATTGCTCACTCTCAAACATATGAGTCATACCACCTCCAGATCGAGAATTACTGATTTTAGCAAACCTAGAACGCCTGAGGACATTGACTGAGCAAGTGTAGAGTTTCCCATAATAGTAATTAATAATATTTGAAGGCAACCCATGTTGCGCAATTACCTTGAACCTTGCAACTCCCTATGTTATCCTTACATTCGTTAGATGTCTACACCCATGTATGCTCGAATAGAATGATTACCTATACACAAAGAAGTGTTGGAATCATTATAGCATAGTTGGTTGTTCGTTCGTAGGTGGTATACTGTGTATGCCGGATATACGAATAGACACGGATATTATAACTCCGTGGTACGTAATCGTTTGGTGCTCACGGTGAGCATGTATCGGTTTTGCTGATATGCAGAAGGATATTGAAATCAAGTATGTTAAACATTAATCCTTATTGAGAAAGATCTATATGTCAGTTGGTGACAAGGGTTATGAAACATATTAAAACGTTAACCGACGTCAGGTTAAGTCCATATATTATTATATTTGTGGGTCATATATATTAGATACTGATATGTGTAATATGTATGATAATATTTGGTGTGTATGTGTACCTGCTGTCATGATTGAGCTGGTAACGAGTTATACGGTGAGATTAGTATTGATTACTGCGTACGGGATGAGTACGGCAGAATGACATAAAAAGAGTAACTCCAATGATGAAGATAGATATGATTCAGTTGATTGCTCAAAGATAGCAGATGATGATACCGAATGTCGTATCATAGATCACTGCTAGTGTTGATGCAAATGTGATCGCAAGATTGTAGATCGAGCAATCACATGAATATGAATATTTCAATTCTTGGTGGTATTACTAAAAGTGATAATGTTCCACCGAATACTATTATGACTACAAGTATTAGTTATAAACTAAACATGAATAATAGTCGTAATGAATTAGATCCGGTATGAAGGATATGTCTGTTGATTGTGTTAAGGAAATTATTAATAGTTACTGATGGTAAAGGGAGGAATAGATTAGCGAGTGGATAGAAAAGATCGAAATGGTTAAGGATATTGGTATGAGTCTAGAACATTGTGTAGTGAATTATGCTACAGATATGTTGGTAGACTATGTTGTATCGTGATGGAACACGATGGTACAAAATTATAGTTAGAAAATTATTGCTCAGATGATATGGTCAGGATTTAAAATTCTTTTGCTAGAGCGCTTTTATTCGAGTAATTAAGTTCAGATATTGGAAACTGAGCTATGGAAGACAGAAATGTTGTATGCTGATTACTTAGAAAACGCTAATCGTTTGAAGGAATTGTCATGTCTGGTAACATGGCTAATTACTCCTGAAACTAAGCGAAGTAAGCGCAATATTGGGGACTAACTCCAACGATAAGGAGCATAGTCAATCCTGTAAAATATACAACCTTTGGAAGGGTTGTGTCACAAGCCAGCATTGATATATTTGACTCTATGAGAAGCGGACTGGAAGGACGTTAGGCGAGACGTCGAGTAATAAAGAAGAGAAGTGATAAAGGTATAGTGCAAGATAGACTTTTGAATAAGTAGGCACGTCCTACAACCCAGAATTATACAAAGACTAGTTCTGGTGTGAAAACATGAACCGCATGAAGGGTCCTTCCCTGAATGTGAAAAATATGGTCATCGGCAGGAAGAAGAATGTCGAGTGATAGTAGGCCACGGGTGTGGTAAAGATGGACGTAGTGCCTTAATTGTAGAACCAATTGAAGCCATGTGAACCAGCAACCCCCAACCCATTCGGGTACAACCACTCCGAACCCAACAACTTCAATAACAATCCATCCAAAGAAATCAAATTATGCCAAACAGTTGTACTTGTTAGGAACGTGGCAGTACAGAACGTTTCAAGAGAAATTGCCCAAAGTGAACCAAGGTATCGTTGGAAGACGAACCTCATGACAAGCATCAACCTCTGATCAAGCAAGGAGCCGTGCCTTTGTGAGTAATTCGAATAAAGCACGTCATGAACCAAAGGTGGTATTAAGTACGTTGTAGTTTTAAATCAATGGGCTTCAGCGATATTTTTACGGTCGTCGATAGAAGTTAGTTCCTGTTAACCTCCTATCATTTGGAAAGATACCGATTAGTGAAACTATAGAACCCTATACTGTAGAATCGCTAATGGTGAATCCCTAATGGTTAACTAAATTGTTCGGAATTGCCCTATTATTCGGAACGATTAATCCTTTCCTTATTGACCTACGACCAGTAAAGTTAAGAAGTTTTGACGTAATAGTTAACATGGATTGGCTAACTCAACATGAAGCTGAAATCAAATATGAAAAGAAGATGATTAGAAGCTCTCCTTCGGACGATGAAGCGATTAGATACAGAGAAAAGTGTACGGTATTATGTTACCACTCTAGTCTCATCTTGAGATGCTATAATATTTACGACAAGAAGACGTGGTGTATTTAACAAACGCGATTGCCAAAGTATTTAAAAGAAAACATATAGAAGATATCCCGATGGTACGCGAAATTCCACAATTTCTTCCCAGAAGAACTTCCTGGATTACCGCCAACCCGACAGGTCGAATTTAGAATCGATTTAATACCTCAAGCTGGCCCTGTTGCTAAAGCACCTTACCGACTTGCACCAACTGAAATGCAAGAATTAATGGATAAAGGTTTTATACGACCTAGTTAGTCACCATGGGGTGCACCAGTGTTAATTGGGAAATGAAAGACGAAAGTGTTAGGATATGTATTGATTAGAGAGAATTGAATAAAGTGACGATCAAGAGTAGGTGCTCACTTCTTCGAAGTGAACGATCTGTTTAATCAACTGCAAGGGGCAATTTATTTTTAGAAAATTGATCTTAGATATAGTTATCACCAAATGAGAAATCCGAGAGGAGGACGTTGCAACAATAGCGTTTCGGACTCGCTACGGCCATTATGAATTCTTAGTTATGCCTTTCGGGCTAACAAATGCGCCGGCAGTATTCATGGAAATCATGAACCGAGTCAGTAAACTTTATTTTGACAAATTTGTCATAGCATTCATTGATGATATTTTGATATATTTGCAACGTAAAGAAGAGCACGAACAACGGTTAAGAAAATTGTGGAAATGTTAAAGCAAGAGGAGCTGTACGCGAAGTTTTCGAAATGTGATTTTGAATAAAGAAGGCATAATTCCTTGGTCATGTTATAAAGCAACAAAGATTTCACAAAGATCCAAATAAGATAGAAACCATTAAAATTGTGCCAAGCGCCGATTTTAAGTCCCCTCGATGGAGACGATGGTTTTGCCGCGTATTGTGACGCATCGCGTAAAGGGTTAGAATGCGTGTTGACGCAGTATATTAAGGTTATAGTCTATGCTTCCCGACAGTTAAGAGTACACGAGTAAAATTACACTACTCACGACTTAGAACTGGGAGGGGTTATCTATGCACTTAAAATGTGGAGACATTGTCTCTACGATACGAAGTGCACCATCTTCACCGATCATAAAAGTTTGCATCACATATTCGATCAGAAAGAACTAAATATGAGGCAACGAAGATGGGTTGAGTTGTTAAACAATTATGACTGTGACATCCGTTACCACCCGGCAAGGCTAACGTCGTAACCGAGGCCTTGAGTAGAAAAGATCGGGTTAAGCCATTGCGAATGAGGGCGTTGGGGATGATAGTCCAGTCGAACTTTTCGGATCTGAGTCGAGTCGCTCAACGTGAGGCGTTGAAAGAGGGACAATTGGAAAAGGAGGAACTTTACGGAAATGAGAAGAATTTCGAACAACGCGTGGACGAAATTCTCTACTTCAAAAATTGGGTTTGGATCCCGACTCTCCATGACCTTCGTGAATTAATCATTGACGAAGCGCATAGATCGAAATAATCCATACACCCGGGATCGGATTTGACTATTGATGATACGGGTATCTGAAAGGATTTTTATTAATGGTGTAGTTTGGAGAAAGATATGGTCACGTGTGTTGGTGAATACTGAGTTATGCAAGAGATAAGGCTGCACACCGAAAACCCTAGGGAACGCCACAACGACAGAAAAATTCGCCAATGATAGTGGGAATAAATTACAATGGATTTCGGGACGCAAATTCCCATGATATATCAAAGGCATGAGGTAAATTAGGTAATCGCGGATCGATTAACCAGTCCTCGCATTTCATCCCAATCTATGACGATTGCCACAATGAATTCTCGCCCAAATTCATGATGTTGAAATGGTAACTCGTCGTGGAGTACCATTTTCAATGATCTCAGATCGAAATAGTCATCCTACTTTCATTATTGGAAGGAGGGGAAGGAAGCATCGAGAGCTTGAAGCTTTCTATGGGTGAAGTAGTTATCACCAATTAGTTAAATTGAAAATGAGCGTCGATCGAGCCATAAGATTTGAATTGATCCGAGAAACAACCAATCGGGTTTATAATGTTTAAGAGAAGTCGAAAGTAGCGCGAGGATTGGCAAAGGATTTATGTCAACGTTCAAAGGAAACCATTGTCACTAAATAGAGGTGACAAGGCATTTTAAGGCATCACCTTAGAGAGAGGTGATATGAGGTTTGGCAAAACCAAAAATAGCTTCTTAATATATTGGACCCCATGAGAACTATCTCCATGGTTGGTCATTTAGTCTATCAATTAAAGTACTCCAGGGGCTAAGTAACTATACATGATATTTTGCCATGTATACGGATTGAAAAGTGCCTAAGCGATGAGGCAACGAGAGTACTAGTAATAGAGGTACTCATAGAGGACATGCTTGATATCATAATTAATTCCGTAAAGATAGTAGACGGGAAAACTAAACAGTTTGGACATACCAAGCGTTATTAATTAAGATTAAGTGGAAATTCACAGCGAGGACCAGATTATACTTGGTAACGCGAGGGTGAATTCTGAAGGAAACCCCCCCCACCTTTCTCTCGAAGGGAGATTGTGGGCGTGTAAAATTTCGAGGACGAAATTTCTTAACGGGGGGAGAATGTAACGATTCCGACGAAACCAGGTATACCCTAACCGGTAGACGTTAGTTACGTCATATGTAATGTCGGGGACATGAGTTACCATGGTAATTATACGAGAATACATGGTTCATAGTATTGATTGTACGTGAATATATAATTCACCGTATTGAATATGCGATCAAACGATCGATAGTTATTGAAACCCGAATGAATCGAGGATTACATTATAGACGAAATATATGATGTTTAGTAAGGTTTACGAAGTATTAAGGTTACGGGATAAGTGAATTATAGCACAGGAAAAGTATTTCGATTTATTGGTACGTCGGTACGATAAACGAAACTTTTAACACCAAACCGAGCAAGAGACGATCGATCAAGCCGAAAAAGATGCGTAATAACTAATAATATGACGTTTTAAGTTAATAAATGTCATGGTTTAAGTTTTAAATCGGTTTTATATAAATTTCATTTTTTAGCCGAAAAACAACCGTTTTGGCCTCGTTTTAAGCCGAATTAAACGTTTAACCGAGAAACGAACTGAATCAGATTATCCAAAACATTATCCAGATTACGGAAATCCAAATGAGTGGCCAAGAATGAATTTGTGGGTCCCACCCCACCCTTATGGGTTCCGATCGGCCTCCCATGGCCTTCATTTTCTTTTTTTTCTTTTTTCAATCAACAATCCACAAACTTCATCAAATCCTCTCAACTCCTTGATAAAAAACCGAGACTTTTAACAAGAAAAACCAAGGTAAAGATCGAATTATATACGTTTCCATCTTCGTTTCTTGAGTTTGTTTGCAAGAAAATGAGGTTTCAAAGATGAAAACCGATTCTTGCATGATCAAGTGATGTATACGGGTTATACAAGGGATCTTGGTCCAAGAAAGGAGTTAAACGAATCAAAAACGAATTTTTACGGTTAAATCTTTGTTTTAGTATCATAACCGTAACCATGAAAGAAATGGCTTGATCGTGAGTGTAACTTGCTTGGTATTGTGGTATGTTGTTTGTAGGCTCTGTATTTAGTGGTAGATAAGGCGGAAAGACGAGTTTGTAGCTTGTAGTGGCGGAAAACGAAAGGTATATTCGGTTATGTTCGGTTTTGGGAAATTTGGACAGATTGTTGATGCTTTAGAGTTAGGTCATAAAATTTTACAGAGGTGTTAAACACATGAAAATATGAGTTCTGTGAAATTTTGGTAATTTTTGGATAAAGGATGAATATTTGGTGAATTTAATGCTCGGTTTTGGCCAAAAATGGTGAAAAATAGTTAAATATCATGAAAAATTCTGGAAAATTTCAGATAAGCTTTTCATATCATGTATAAGTCACACACAAAAATTGAGGTCCGTTGGAGAAGTCTAAGTAGGCTTTTCGGTTAAACAAGTTCTAGGGATTTCTAGCTCGGTTTTGGTAAAAAGGGCATGTGAAAGAAGATTTTGGTTCTGGAAAAATTACAGGGGACTATGTGGATGGCAGGGGACATCCAGGAAATATTTGGGATTTTTCTAAGATCGTTTGGTATTTACGAGATATTTAGTGTTTAAATGGTGTTTATAAATAGATAAATAAATTTTTAATATAAGAATTAATTCTGGAAATATTTTTATAAAATTCCCCATTGTTAAAAAGTGGTTTGTGCAAAATTTCAAGATCCGAGAGTAAACGGATAATTAATCGTGCTAATTATCAAACTTTTAAAGTTAAAACGCGTAAACCGGTGAAGTTCGCTTAAGCGAGCTGACTGGTGTATAAAAACCTTAAAAATGGACTATTTTCATATAATTGAGTTAAACAAGTAAAAATGAATCATCCGAAAATAAGTCGAATGATTTGGGTATTTTTAACCGATTTAACAGTTTCCGGTACGCCAAAGACGGAAACAGGTCCCGCGGCCAATCGGGACGTCTAAACCGAGCTATAATTTCACATTTTAAATTAAATTATCAGACAACCACTATTTTCGAGTCGTGTGTGACCAAACTCATTTTTTGAAACATAAAACGGATATTCGTGCTAGGCACGCAAAACGAGAAAACGACTAATAGAAATTGTGACCATGGAACTCTAAACGACATCACAATCTGAGTCCGGAGAAGTATTTCTGGGTTAACATTGCCCCCGGAACAGGTACAGTCCTGGGTTAACAGTGTCCCCAGATGTACCGATTGATAAGGTTAAAGATTATATAAACAATAATTGTATAATAACGATCGTAGGGATCATATTACAGATTGGACGTGTTAATTGATAATGATTGTTGTTACCTGCGTGCATGTGCTAAGGTGAGTTTCACGAGCCCCTTTTTACTGAAATGTTTTAAATATTTTCCCGGGGCGGAAAGCATGTTTCTATCAAAATGTTTAAGTACATGCTGATCGCATGGAAATGAATGTATTTATATAATGTTTATTGTACGGGAATCGTACGGTAATGTATTGAAATGGTAATTGTCTGAGTTGTTAATATTGTAAGGCCCGAAACAGTGCTCTGGGTTAACAGTGTCCCCAGAGGTTCTTAAATGTGTTTCTGGGTTAACAGTGTTCCCAGAGGTTATTGGAAATGTTCTGGGTTAACAGTGTCCCCAGATAATATTATATTATGATATGGATTTATAATGGTTTACTAAAACTGTGAAACTCACCAACTATTCGTAGTTGACCCGTTTTCTCACATGCTTTTCAGGTACAATTTAGATGAAGTGATTGCTTACGTGCTAAGTGCTTGATGTGTGTAAGATTTGTGTGCGGGATGTTAGGATACATTATAACAGATAGAAATATGTATCGTATTGTAAGATGTGTGTATCACCTAGACGGTAATGAAATACAAGATAATGTAATTTGAAGTATATTAATGCATTCAGTTTTCTTTATAAACAATGTGGTTGATATAAGAGGTGTCTGTTGCATCCCGTTTACGTTTCCGCTGCGGTTGCGGGGTGTTACAGTTAGCTACCTATTGATATATAATTGACTTAACATTATCTGGTAATGCTAAAACGCAAACGCTTTATTTGTATAAACTTGTGAACTCACCAACCCTCTGTTGACACTTTTAGTATGTTATTCTCAGGTAGCCGAGGCGGGCGCACGGTATAGGACATGCATTCGCTAAACACCATTGTTTTAAAAACTTCTTTTAATTTTTATCTTGATAACTTGGGTTTTTAAGTCGTCCTGTGTGGCACAACCTTTTGCTTTACAATTTACGCTTCCGCATTTCATTTTTGACTTGATGTCTTGTTGTTTTAGAAAACTTTAAATATGGTGTTTGATTATAGACAGAATTACAAATTTTGTCCTTTAAAAAAAGCCAAATTACGGTTCGTGTCCTTTTTTTAGTTTCCTTGCAAACGGTGTCCTTTAAACATTTTTTTCCTACACGTTACGTCCCTTACGTTAACTGGGTTAGAAAAACTCAGTCAAATGACAACATGTGCATGGCACGTGAGGGCATTTTGGTCTTTTCAACGAGGTGTGTAAATATACACACACACTCTCTCTCTCTTCTTGTCTTCTTCTCTCTCTAAACCACCACCACCACTACCAACCTCCTTCTCTCAGCCGTGACCACCACCAAACCAACCCCCTTTCCCGTCGTTGTCTACTTAGATTGAAGGCACAACCTCAATCGTTAAATTTCGTGGTGGTTCGAGATCTGCCCGGAGCTCGCCGAAAAATCATTGGTGGTTCGAGATCTGCCAGAATCTCGCCGGAAACAACCACCACCACCGTTAACATGATCAGATATAACCAGATCTGTTAGGTTAAGTGGGCTAATCATAACATCTTACCGAAAATCGGGCTAATCATAACTCCGGCAGGAATTTATGGTGGCCGGAGTTAGGTTAAGTGGGCTAATATAACTAGATATGATAGGTTAACCCGGATCTCAGATCTGTTACGTTAAGTGGGCTTCCTGGAAAATCGGGTTAGGTGACTGTAACAGGCGATGGTAGGGGTCGGGTGGAGACTGTAACATGCGATAGTGGTCAGTAGAGGGTTTTGGAAAAGGATGGGTCGGGTTCGGGTGATAGGGATACAGGTTTTGGAAAAGGATGGGTTGGGTTCGGGTGATAGGGATCGTTTGCGGTGGCCGGAATTTATGGTGGCCGGAGTTTATGGTGATGGTGGTGGCTTAGAGAGAAAGAAGAGAGAAAGGAGGGGAAGGTATTATATATATTTTCTTTTCTTTTTTTAAATTTAAAGATACATTAAAATTACAATTATGCCCATCACATGGCTGGCACATGTCATACTTAACTGAGTTTTTCTAACCCAGTTAGCGTAAAGGACGTAACGTGTAGGAAAAAAATGTTTAAAGGACATCGCCTGCAAGGAAACTAAAAAAAGGACACGAACCGTAATTTGGCTTTTTTTAAAGGACAAAATTTGTAATTCTTTCTTGATTATAAATAATGATTCCGATCCTGTTAGTTCACACCCTCTGATGGTAAAACTCTGTTAGTGGATTTTGAGGGTGTGACAGATTGGTATCAGAAACCATTAGTTATAGCGAACTAGAAATTGCATTCATACTAGACTATAACCGCAATGACCCATTAGTTATAATTTTACACGCTGCATATATAAATATGTATTATATATTTAATTATTCGTTTCTTTATCTCTTTACCTCATTCGCTCATACGCGCGTAACCGATACATGACTTATCCTGTAGGGATGTCAACGTCATCATCATCTGACACGGTGTCCCATGCCCAGGGAAAGGAACCACAGCTACCCAACTCATCACCACCTCGGGAGGTCCCAACACTAGCAGCCCCCGCACCGAAGAGACACTGCCCATCTGGAGGAATTTAAAAGTGCAACGGTAACTGGGTTTGGTGCCCAAGATTGACGAACGGATTGTCTAGGTTCCCCCACTACCTCCCCCGGGCTGTCCTTCATCTTTCAATACAATACCACCTCTAACACTCCCGACAGAGCACGCTTTCGCATCTCTCGCTTCTTGTTTAGAGCGTGAGGCTGGCATTATGCACACCGCGAGAGCGAAGACTACTGAACTAAAAGAGGATAAAGATGATGCTTGGAGGAGACTTACCTACCTGACTGAAGTCATGAAGTGAGTTCAGGATGCTCATGTTCAGCAAGTGAAGATAGTGAACAAAATGTAAGCAGAAATGATAGACTTGCAGGTAGAAGTTAGGAAAGCAAGAATCCTTGCAGCAGTAGCTCTAGCTCGTTACGAGACCCTATAGGCGCAAATTTCTCGGAACACAGCAGAACCGAAGGAGGATCCTGAAGAAGATCCTGAGGAGGAACCAGAAGAAGACCCAGTGGAAGAACCGGCTGAGGAGGATTCAGACTCAGACATGTCCTCAGACAACGATATCTAAGGATGATAACACTTGGACTGTAAACCCAATTCGTTCAACGACGCTGAGGGAGCCATATGTTTCGTGCGTTGGGCCGAGAAGGTAGAGTTAGCCTTCGATACGTGCAACTGTCCACCAGCCAGCATGGTCAAGTTTGCTACTGGAACACTGCAAGATTCAGCCCTCACCTGGTGGAATTCCAATGTGCAAATACTCGGATTAGAGTTGTCGAATGCTATGAATTGGGAGGAATTCAAGAATATGATGCGTGAAGAGTATTGTACTAGAGAGGAGATCTCAAAGTAGGAGTCAAAATTTTGTGCCTTGAAGATGGTGGGCTCTGAAATTGAAGCCTACACCACCCGTTCTCACGAACTGGAGGTGATGTGCCCGCAGATGGTAGACCCGCCAAGTAAGAGGATTGAGATGTATATTGATGGTTTGGTACCCCAGATTTAGGGTATGGTGACGTCTTCCAAACCGACCACTATTCAGCAAGCGATCCAAATAGCCCACAAGCTTACGGGTCAAGCAGTGGCACAAGGTGCGTTACCACCGAGAGGTTCCACCTCTAAAACCCATGACAACTCAAGCACTGACAACAACAACAACAACTCTGGGAATGGAAAGAGGAAGTTTAACAACACCAGGTCCTCATCATCAAACTCTCCACAGCAACAACACCACCGTAGACCTGAACTCACTCGGAACTTCAATAATCAGGGTTCCAACAACAACGGTGGCAGATAGGGTTCGAGTGGCTCTGCTGGAAAGTACCCAAAGTGCAACAAGTGCAACTATCACCATGCTGGCCCATGCGACCGTATCAAGTGTTTTCGATGCGGTAAATTGGGTCATCAGGCCAAGGAATGTAGGGGATACCTAGCGGGTAAGGGTACTCCTAAACAGCCTGCAACAATGAAAGGGTGCTTTGAGTGTGGCCAGAAGGTTCATTTCAGGAAGGATTGTCCTAAATTGAAGCAGAATGAAGGCAGCGGTGGTAATAGCAGTAACGGAGGAGGTACTAAGGGTATAGCCTTTGTCATTGGATCGGGCCATGCCTGTAGAGAGCCGAACGTGGTTTCCGATAAGTTTCCCGTAAACGACTGTTTTGCTTCAATATTGTTTGACACTGCAGTGGATAGGAGTTTTGTGTCGAAATCCTTTAGTGAACTCTTAGACTTAACTCCAACCTCGTTAGATGCTAAATTTCCTGTTGAATTAGCTGACGGTAAGTCTATAGAAACAACACATGTACTAGCGGGATGTAAGTTGAAATTGTCGGGTCATACTTTCGATATCGACCTCATACGCTTTACACTTCGTAGCTTCGACGTTGTTGTCGGCATGGACTGGCTATCCGAAAATAGAGCTGAGATTATATGCCATGTTAAGATAGTTCATATCACTACTCCTTCTGGCGAAATCATCTCTGTACAGGGTCAGAAAAGTGGCATGATCACTAGCATCATCACCCTCATGAAGGCGCAGAAATATTTACGAAAGGGTCATCTAGCGATTTTAGCTCATGTAATCGAGAAACCCGCGGAGGAGAAGCGGATCAAAGATATACCGATTGTGCGAGATTTTCCCAAAGTCTTCCCGGAAGATTTGCCAGGACTCCCGCCCATTCGACAAGTCGAGTTCCAAATCGACTTAGCCCCCCGGTGCTTCACCTATAGCACGAGCCCCGTATCTGCTCGCACCGGTGGAGCTTCAAGAGCTGTCCACTCAATTACAAGACTTGTTGGATAAAGATTTTATCCGTCCTAGCTCATCAATATGGGGAGCCCCTGTCCTATTTGTTCGAAATAAAGACGGGACTTTCCGCATGTGCATCAACTACCATGAGCTGAACAAGATGACGGTCAAAATCTGTTATCCTCTACCTTGAATTTATGTTCTTTTCGACCAACTTCAAGGATCGAGTTACTACTCGAAGATCGATCTGAGATCTAGTTTCCATCAACTGAGAGTGCGCGAAGAAGACATTTCAAAGACGGCATTCATAACTTAGTACGGTCACATGAGTTTTCGGTTATGCCTTTTGGCTTAACCAATGCACCAGCCGTATTCATGGACCTCATGAACAGAGTATGCAAGGCGTACCTCGACAAGTTTGTTATTGTCTTTATCGACGATATCCTCATCTACTCCAAGAACAAGAACGAGCAGGAAGACACCTGAGGTTAATCCTGGAATTGCTAAAAAGGAACAACTTTACGCTAAGCTCTTGAAATGCGAATTTTGGCTTCGCGTGGTTCACTTCTTAGGACATGTGATAAATGAGAGTGGTATCCATGTCGATCCAGGAAAGGTAGAAGCCATTAAAAACTGGGAAGAACCTAAGACTCCGACTGAGGTGCGACAATTCCTAGGACTGGCTGGCTACTATCGACGTTTCATCGAGGGATTTTCGAAGATTGCTCAACCTCTCACCGCACTGACACACAAGGGTACTAATTACAATTGGGCTGACACGTTGGAGACTTCTTTCCAACTCTTGAAAACCAAACTCTGTAGAGCGCCTATCGTAGCCCTCCCCGAGGGAACAGAAAATTTCAAGGTACATTGTGACGCATCGATACAGGGTCTCGGTTGCATGTTGATGCAACTTGAGAAAGTTATAGCCTATGCCTCTCGACAACTGCGAGTACACGAGAAGAACTATACGACTCATGACTTAGAACTTGTAGCTGTGGTGTTTTCTCTTATGATATGGAGGCATTACTTGTATGGTACCAAATTCACCATTTACACCGACCACAAGAGTCTCCAACATATCTACGATCAAAAGGAGTTGAACATGCGACGGCGTCGTTGGGTCGAGCTACTTAAGGATTATGATTGTGCCATCAAGTACCACCCTGGCAAGGTCAATGTAGTGGCTGATGCTCTCAGTAGAAAGGAAACTGATAAAGCCTAGATGAGTGCAAGCATTACAACTCAAGATTCATGCCAACTTACCTAATCAAATTCGTGATGCTCAACTCAAAGCTTTGAAAGACGATAACCTTCCATCCGAATCCATGAGGGGCATGGAGAAGCAGCTTGAAACCAAACCGGATGGGGTCCGATACTTCGAAAACCGGATTTGGGTCCCTCAATACGGAGACTTGAGAAATCTGGTGATGGACGAAGCACACAAGTCCCGATATTCCATTCACCCTTGCTCAGATAAAATGTACCATGACCTAAGGGCACTTTACTAGTCGCCAAACAAGAAAGCCGACATTGCCACCTAAGTGAGAAAATGTTTGACTTTGCAAGATTCAAGGTGGAATATCCGAAACCATCCGGAGAGTTACAGCAACCGGAAATCCTAACGTGGAAATGGGAACACATTTTCATGGACTTCATCACAGGCTTACCCAAAACACCGACGGTGTAACAACTCGGACTTTTCACAATTAATATTTTTTATTTAAACCAGACCAGTTTATATATTCGAGAAATTTACCTAATAAAATACCGCGTGATTCGAGTTAATATTATTTTATTAATATTTGGTATTATGATTTTTAATATACTAAAAACAACTTTGAAAGATATTCATTTTTAACCCTTAAATAATGTTTTAGCCCTTAATGCTTCCATATCCAAACTAGAAGGGCCTCTTTGCAAATCTGGTCAATTGAAGTGATATAACCCGTTTACCCGCAAACCCAAACCCATAATCAGCACCAAACCCGTATATGATTGGGTTTTCTTGGACCCGAATCCAAATCAGTTAACATGGACTTCAATAATCGCATTAAACCTAGGAATTGATCTCGTAGTTAGTTTGTTTATGTAACACCCCGTAACCGCAGCGGAAACGTAAACGGGATGCAACAAACACCTCTGATATCAACCACATTGTTTATAAAGAAAACTGAATACATTAATATACTTCAAATTACATTATCTCGTATTTCATTACCGTCTAGGTGATGCACACATCATACAATACGATACATAATTCTATTTATTATAATGTATCCTAACATCCCGCACGCAAATCTTACACACATCAAGCACTTAGCACATAAGCAATCACTTCATCTTAATTGTACCTGAAAAGCATGTGAGAAAACGGGTCAACTACGAATAGTTGGTGAGTTTCACAATTTGAGTAAACCATGATAAATCCATATCATAATACAATATTATCGATGTAATTATGCTGAGCCTGCAAGTGAAACCTCTGTTAACCCAGTACTGTACCCGTTCCGGGGGCAATGTTAACCCAGAAACACTTCTAGGGACATCTGGGGACACTGTTAACCCAGTACAGTACCCATTCCGGGGGCAATGTTAACCCAGAAACACTTCTAGGGACATCTGGGGACACTGTTAACCCAGTACAGTACCCATTCCGGGGGCAATGTTAACCCAGAAACACTTCTAGGGACGTCTGGGGACACTGTTAACCCAGTACAGTACCCATTCTGGGGGCAATGTTTACCCAGAAACACTTCTAGGGACGTCTGGGGACACTGTTAACCCAGTACAGTACCCATTCCGGGGGCAATGTTAACCCAGAAACACTTCTAGGGACTTCTGGGGACACTGTTAACCCAGTACTGTACCCATTCCGTACGATTCACGTACAATCAAATATTTATAATTACACGCAAATCCATGCGTTCAGTATGTACTTAAACATTTCAATAGTAACATGCCTTCCGCCCCGGGAAAATATTTAAAAACAATTCAGAAAAAAGGGCTCGTGAAACTCACTTAGCACATGCAAGCAGGTAACAACAGTCATTATCAGATAACATGTCCAATCTGTAATATGATCCTTACGATCGTTACTATACAATCACTATTAATATAACTTTAACCGTGTTAACCGGTACATCTGGGAACACTGTTAACCCAGTATTGTACCCATTCCGGGGGCAATGTTAACCCAGAAACACTTCTCTGGACTCAGATTGTGATATCGTTTAGAGTTCAGTAGCCAAATTTCTATTAGTCGTTTTTCCCGTTTTGCGTGCCTAGCACGGTTATCCGTTTTTACGTTTCAAAAATGAGTTTGGTCACACACGACCCGAAAATAGTGGTTGACTGATAATTTAATTAAAGTTGTGAAATTAGAGCTCGGTTTAGACGCCCCGATTGGCCGCGTGACCCGTTTCCGTCTTTAGTGCATCGGAAACTGTTAAATCGTTTAAAATTACCCAAATCATCCGAATTATTTTCGGATGATTTATTTTTACTTGTTTAACTCAGTTATATGAAAATAGTTCATTTTTCAGGGTTTTTATACACCAGTCAGCTCGTCCACCCGAACTTTGCTGGTTTACGCGTTTTATATTATAAAAGTTCACTTTTATTCCAAATAAATATCCGTTCATCCTCGGATCTTGAGATTTTGCACAAATCACTTTTTGACAGTGGGGAATTATATAAAAATATTTCCAGAATTAATTTTTTATATTTAAAATTTATTTATCTATTTTTAAACACCATTTAAACACTAAATATGTCGTAAATACCAAACGACCTTAGAAAAATCCCAAATTTTTCCTGGATGACCCCTGACATCCACATAGTCCCCTGTAAGTTTTCCAGAACCAAAATCTCTTTTTACATGCCATTTTCACTAAAAACGAGCTAGAAAACCCTAGAACTCGTTTAACCGAAAAGCCTACTTAGACTTCTCCAACTGACCTAAAATTTTGTGTGTGACTTAAACATGTTATAAAAATCTTATCTGGAATTTTCCAGAATTTTTCATGATATTTAACTATTTTTCACCATTTTTAGCCAACACCGAGCATTAAATTCACCAAATATTCAGCCAAAACCAAGTTACACTCACGATCAAGCCTCTTACACTATAGTTTCGGTTATTGTTCCAAAACTAAAGTTTAAACCGTAAAAATTCGTTTTTGGTTCGTTTAACTCCTTTCTTGGACCAAGATCCCTTGTATAACCCGTATACATCACTTGATCATGCAAGAATCGGTTTCATCTCGGGTTTCCACCCTTTTTCACTTGAAATCTCATTTTCTTGTGAATAAACTCGAGAAAGGAAGATGAACACGTAATTAACTCGGTTTTTACCTCTGTTTTCTTGCTCCAAATATCGGTTTTGAGTTCATGAAAGTGGAGAGGAGAGTAGGATGTTGAATGTGTGATGAGAAAAAAAAATAATAAGGGTAATGGAACCCTTGAGTTCCGATCGGAAATATGAGGGGGGTGGGGTGGGACCCACCTCTCCATTCTTAGCCACATGTTTGGATTCTCGAAATCCGGATAATGTTTTGGATAATCTGGTTCAGTTCGTTTTTCGGTTAAATGTCTAATTCGGCTTAAAACGAGTCTAAAACGGTCGTTTTCGGCTTAAAAATGAAATTTATATAAAACCACTTTAAAAACTTTAAAAACTTAAACCCTGACTTTCATTAACTTAAAACATCATATTATTAATAATTGCGCATCTTTTTCAACTTGATCGATCGTCTCTTGCTCGGTTTGGTATTAAAGGTTTCGTTTAATGTACCGACGTACCATTAAATCGAAATTCTTTTTATGTGCCGTACTTTACTTATCTTGAAGCATTAATGCTTCGTAAAATCACTAAATATTATAGATATCGTCTATAATTGAACCCTCGATTCGTTCGGGTTTCAATAACTATCGATCGATTAATCGCATATTTAATACGATGAATTATATATTCACGTACAATCAATACAGTGAACCATGTATTCTCGTATAATTACTATGGTAATTCATGTACCCGACATTAAATATAACGTAACTATGGTCTGCCGGTTAGGGTATACCTGGTTTAGTTGGAATCGTTACATTCTCCCCCCGTTAAGAAATTTCGTCCTCGAAATTTTACACGCCCCCTATCCCCTTCCGAGAGAAAGGTGGGGGTTTTTCCTTCAGAATTCACCCTCGCGTTACCAGGTATAATCTGGTCCTCGCTGTGAATTCCACTTAATCTTAATCAATAAAGCTTGGTGTGTCCAAACTGTTTAATTTTCCCGTCTACTATCTCTATGGAATTATTTATGATATCAAGCATGTTTTCTATGAGTACCTCCATTACTAGTACTTTCGTTGCCTCATCGCTTAGGTACTTTTCAATCCGTATACATGGCAAAACATCATGTATAGTACTTAGCCCCTGAAGTACTTTAATCGATAAACTAAATGACCAATCATGGAGCTAGTTTCATGAGGTCCAATATATTAAGGAGCTATTTTCAGTTTTGCCAAACCTCATATCACCTCTCGAAGGTGATGCCTTAAAAATGGCTTGTCACCTCTTTCCACTGACAATGGTTTCCTTTGAATGTTGGCATAAATCCTTTGCCAATCTCGCGCTGCTTTCAACTTATCTTAAATATTATAAATCCGATTGGTTGTTTCTCGAATCAATTCAAATCTTATGGCTTGATTGACGCCCATTTTCAATTTATCAAATTGGTGATAATTACTTCACCCATAGAAAGCTTCAAGCTCTCGATGCTTCCTTCCCCGCCTTCCAATAATGGAAGTAGGATGACTATTTCGATCTGAGATAATTGAAAATGGTACTCTACGACGTGATACCATTTGACCATCATACGTAACCATATATTTCTCCAAACTCGGCCATTAATAAAATCCTTTCAGATATTCGTAACATCAATAGTCTAATCCGATCCCGGATGTATGGAATATTTCGATCTATGCGCTTCGTCCATGATTAATTCACGAAGGTCATGGAGGGTCGGGATCCAAACCCGATTTTTCCTACTCAAGGCATCGGCTACGACGTTAGCCTTGCCGGGGTGATAACGGATGTCACAATCATAATCGTTTAACAACTCGACCCATCTTCGTTGCCTCATATTCAGTTCTTTCTGATCGAATATGTGCTGCAAACTTTTATGATCGGTGAAGATGGTGCACTTCGTACCGTAGAGATAATGTCTCCAGATTTTAGGTGCGAAGATAACCGCTCCCAGTTCTAAGTCATGAGTAGTGTAATTTTTCTCGTGTACTTTTAACTGCCGGGAAGCATAGGCTATAACCTTATTATTCTGCAACAACACGCATCCTAACCCTCTACGCGATGCGTCACAATACGCGACAAGACCACCGTCTCTATCGGGGAGACTTAAAATCGGCGCTTGGCGCAATTTTTGCTTTAACGTTTGAAACGCCGTTTCTTGCTCTTCTTCCCATTCATACTTTCGATTCTTTTGAGTCAGGAGAGTTAAAGGTTGGGCGATGCTGGAAAGTTCTCTATAAATCGACGATAATATCCAGCTAAGCCTAAGAATTGGCGGATTTCCTTTGGCGATTTAGGCGCTTGCCAATTCTTAATTACTTCAACCTTACTCGGATCAACGTGTATTCCTTGGTGGTTTACAACGTGACCGAGGAATTGCACTTCTTGTAACCTGAAGTTACACTTGGAGAATTTTGCATACAACTTCTCCTGATTCAGAAGCTCTAAAATTATTCTTAAGTGTTGCTCGTGCTCTTCTTTACTTTTCGAGTAGATCAAAATATCGTCAATAAACACGATGACGAATTTGTCGAGGTAGGGTTTACAGACTCGATTCATGAGTTCCATGAACACTGCCGGCGCATTTGTTAGTCCGAAAGGCATAACTAAGAACTCGTAATGGCCGTAACGAGTCCGAAACGCTGTTGTTGCAACGTCCTCCTCTTGGATTTTTCATTTGGTGATAACTATATCTAAGATCAATTTTTCTAAAAATAAATCGCCCCTTGCAGTTGGTTAAACAGATCATTTACTTCGAAGAAGTGAATACCTATTCTTGATCGTCACTTTTTTCAATTCTCCCTAATCAATACATATCCTAACACTTCCGTCCTTCATTTCCCCAAATAACACTGGTGCACCCCATGGTGACTAACTAGGTCGTATAAAACCTTATCCTGTAATTCTTGCAACTGATTGGATAACTCTTGCATCTCGGACGGTGCAAGTCGGTAGGGTGCCTTAGCAACAGGGCCAGCTTGAGGTATTAAATCGATTCTGAATTCGACCTGTCGGGTTGGCGGTAATCCAGGAAGTTCTTCTGGGAAAACTTGTGGATTTTTACGTATCACCGGAACATCTTCTGTATGTTTTCTTTTAAATCTGTGGCAATCACGTTTGTTAAATACACCACGTATTCTTGGCGTAAATATTATAACGTCTCAAGATGAGATTAGAGTGGTAACATATTACCGTACACTTTTCTCTGTATCTAATCGCTTCATCGACCGAAAGAGAGCTTCTAATCATCTTTTTTTTTCATAATTGATTTCAGCTTCATGTTGAGTTAGCCAATCCATGTTAACTATTACGTCAAAACTTCTTAACTTTACTGGTCGTAGGTCAATAAGGAAAGGTTAATCGTTCAGAATAATAGGACAATTCCGAACAATTTAGTTAACCATTAGGGATTTACCGCTAGCGATTCTACAGTATAGGGTTCTATAGTTTCACTAATCGGTATCTTTCCAAATGATAGGAGGTCAATAGGAACTAACTTCTATCGACGACCGTAAAAATATCACTGAAGCCAATTGATTTAAAACTACCACGTACTTAATACCACCTTTGGATCACGACGTGCTTTATTCGAATTACTCACAAAAGCACAGCTCCTTGCTTGATCAGAGGTTGATGCTTGTCATGAGGTTCGTCTTCCAACGACACCTTGGTTCAACTTTGGGCAATTTCTCTTGAAACGTTCTGTACTGCCACATTCATAGCAAGTACAACCGTTTGGCATAATTTGATTTCTTTGGATGGATTGTTATTGAAGTTGTTGGGTTCGGAGTGGTTGTACACGAATGGGTTGGGGTTGCCGGTTCACATGGCTTCAATTGGTTCTACAATTGGGGCATTACGTCCATCTTTACCACACCTGTGGCCTACTATCACTCGACATTCTTCTTCCTGCCGATAACCATATTTTCCACATTTAGGGAAGGACCCTTCATGCGGTTCATGTTTTCACACCAGAACTAGTCTTAGTATAATTCTGGGTTGTAGGACATACCTACTTATTCGAAAACCTATCTTGCACTATACCTTTATCATTTCTCTTCTTTAACACCCGACGTCCCACCTAACGTCCTTCCAGTCCGCTTCCCATAGAGTCAAATATATCAATGCTGGCTTGTGACACAACCCTTCCAAAGGTTGTATATTTTACACGATTGACTATACTCCTTATCGATGGAGTTAGTCCCCTATATAGCGCTCCCTTCGCTTAGTTTCAGGAGTAATTAGCCATGTTACCAGACATGACAATTCCTTCAAACGATTAGCGTGTTCTAAGTGATCAGCACACAACATTTCTATCTTCCATAGTTCAGTTTCCAATCTCTGAACTTAATTACTCGAATAAAAGTGCTCTAGCACAAGAATTTTTAAATTCTGACCATATCATCTGAGTAATAATTTTCTAACTATAATTTTGTACCATCGTGTTCCATCACGATACAACATAATCTACCAACATATCTGTAGCATATTTCACTACACAATGTTCTAGACTCTTACCAATATCCTTAACCATTTCGATCTTTTCTATCCACTCGCTAATCTATTCCTTCCTTTACCATCAGCAAACTATTAATAATTTCCTTAACACAACCAACAAACATATCCTTCATACCGGATCTAATTCATTCGGCTACTATTCATGTTTAGTTTATAACTAATACTTGTAGTCACATTAGTATTCGGTGGGACAATATCACTCTTAGTAATAACACTAAGAATTGAAATATTCATAATCATGTGATTGCTCGATCTATAATTCTGCGATCACATTTGCATCAACACTAGCAGTGATCTGTGATACAACATTCGGTATCATTATCTGCTATCTTTGAGCAATCAACTGAATCATATCAATCTCCATCATTGGAGTTACTCTTTTTATGTCATTCTGCCGTACTTATCCCATACGCAGTAATCAATACTAATCTCATCGTATATCTCGTTACCAGCTTAATCATAACAGCAGGTACACATACACACAAAATATTATCATACATATTCCACATACCAGTATCTAGTATATATGTCCCACAAATATAATATCATAAGGACTTAACCTGACTTCGGTTAACGTTTAAATATGTTTCATAACCCTTGTCACCAACTGACATATAGATCTTTCTCAACGAAGATTAATGCTTAATA
Source organism: Bidens hawaiensis (assembly GCF_021521415.1). Classification (NCBI taxonomy): domain Eukaryota; kingdom Viridiplantae; phylum Streptophyta; class Magnoliopsida; order Asterales; family Asteraceae; genus Bidens; species Bidens hawaiensis. The sequence goes on along the minus strand of NW_027494695.1, from coordinate 53,152 downwards.
TGCTTGATTTCAATATCCTTCTGCATGTCAGCATAACCGATACATGCTCACCGTGAGCACCAAACGATTACGTACCACGGAGTTATAATATCCGTGTCTATTTGTATATCCGGCATACACGGTATACCACCTACGAACGAACAACCAACTATGTCATAATGATTCCAACACCTCTTTGTGTATGGGTAATCATTCTATTCGAGTATTCATGGGTATAGGCATCTAACGGATGTAAGGATAACATAGGGAGTTGCAAGGTTCAAGGTAATCGCGCAACCCATGTTGCCTTCAAATATTATCAATTACTATTATGGGAAACTCTATCACGTGCTCAGTCAATGTCCTCAGGCGTTCTAGGTTCACTAAAATCGGAAATTCTCGATCTGGAGGTGGTATGTCTCATATGTTTGAGAGTGAGAGATACACATATATATTTATATATATTATTTTTATCTGCTCATTTATTATCAAATTTATTATTATTATTATTATTTTATTTATTATTTTTTATTTATTTATTTATTTAATTATTTTTTTACCTTAATGGAATAGGAATGGGTTCAGGTACAGATTCGTCCATACGTGAGGGTCGGCGGTTCGGGTGAACATATGGGGTTATTAGGATATACGGTACCGGTGTTGGTAGGGTAAGGGATTTATCAATTTTGGTTGGGAGTGACGGTTACTAGATATTTCTGGTTAATGTCAAACGGGAGATCTAACTTGGTAATATCATAACTATGGCCCGATAAGCCAGACTTATCATCAACCGATGCTCTAGAAATTTCAGCATCCTCGGTACTTTTATTAATTTATTGCCCCGGTTCCTTATCCGGGTCCTATTTCTCAATACATGTATCCACAAGATATGTACATATATATATATACACATTAGCAAGCATAAATAATATTATATACTTTACACATATGTTGCCATTTTTACCTATTAATGTACCCCGTGACTTCCCCTAAATTCCCTCGTGCGGACAAGTCTGTTATTATGTTCCGGACCTTAATAACTCACTTGTCCATCCAAGTTCATCCAGATCTCGTCACTATAAATTATTAGTTGATATTCAGATCCTATAATACTTGAGCTACTGGTTATATTTTAGGTATCTTTTAAAGACATCCTAATTCTTTATAACCAATGGCTCTGATACCAAGTTCTGTAACACCCCGTAACCGCAGCGGAAACGTAAACGGGATGCAACAGACACATTTGTTATCAACCACATTGTTTATAAAGAAAACTGAATACATTAATATACTTCAAATTACATTATCTCGTATTTCATTACCGTCTAGGTGATGCACACATCATACAATACGATACATAATTCTATTTATTATAATGTATCCTAACATCTCGCACGCAAATCTTACACACATCAAGCACTTAGCATATAAGCAATCACTTCATCTTAATTGTACCTGAAAAGCATGTGAGAAAACGGGTCAACTACGAATAGTTGGTGAGTTTCACAATTTGAGTAAACCATGATAAATCCATATCATAATATAATATTATCGATGTAATTATGCTGAGCCCGCAAGTGAAACCTCTGTTAACCCAGTACTGTACCCGTTCCGGGGGCAATGTTAACCCATAAACACTTCTAGGGACATCTGGGGACACTGTTAACCCAGTACAGTACCCATTCCGGGGGCAATGTTAACCCAGAAACACTTCTAGGGACGTCTGAGGACACTGTTAACCCAGTACAGTACCCATTCCGGGGGCAATGTTAACCCAGAAACACTTCTAGGGACGTCTGGGGACACTGTTAACCCAGTACAGTACCTATTCCGGGGGCAATGTTAACCCAGAAACACTTCTAGGGACATCTGGGGACACTGTTAACCCAGTACTGTACCCATTCCGTACGATTCCCGTACAATCAAATATTTATAATTACACGCAAATCCATGCTTTCAGTATGTACTTAAACATTTCAATAGTAACATGCTTTCCGCCCCGGGAAAATATTTAAAAACAATTCAGAAAAAGGGGCTCGTGAAACTCACCTTAGCACATGCAAGCAGGTAACAACAGTCATTATCAGATAACATGTCCAATCTGTAATATGATCCTTACGATCGTTACTATACAATCACTATTAATATAACTTTAACCGTGTTAACCGGTACATCTGGGGACACTGTTAACCCAGTACTGTACCCATTCCGGGGGCAATGTTAACCCAGAAACACTTCTCTGGACTCATATTGTGATATCGTTTAGAGTTCAGTAGCCAAATTTCTATTAGTCGTTTTTCCCGTTTTGCGTGCCTAGCACGGTTATCCGTTTTTACGTTTCAAAAATGAATTTGGTCACACACGACCCGAAAATAGTGGTTGACTGATAATTTAATTAAAGTTGTGAAATTAGAGCTCGGTTTAGACGCCCCGATTGGCCGCGGGACCCGTTTCTGTCTTTAGTGCACCGGAAACTGTTAAATCGTTTAAAATTACCCAAATCATCCGAATTATTTTCGGATGATTTATTTTTACTTGTTTAACTCAGTTATTTGAAAATAGTTCATTTTTCAGGGTTTTTATACACCAGTCAGCTCGTCCACCCGAACTTTGCTGGTTTACGCGTTTTATATTATAAAAGTTCACTTTTATTCCAAATAAATATCCATTCATCCTCAGATCTTGAGATTTTGCACAAATCACTTTTTGACAGTGGGGAATTTTATAAAAATATTTCCAGAATTATTTTTTATACTTCAAATTTATTTATCTATTTTTAAACACCATTTAAACACTAAATATGTCGTAAATACCAAACGACCTTTGAAAAATCCCAAATTTTTCCTGGATAACCCCTGCCATCCACATAGTCCCCTGTAATTTTTCCAGAACCAAAATCTCTTTTTACATGCCATTTTCACTAAAACCGAGCTAGAAAACCCTAGAACTCGTTTAACCGAAAAGCCTACTTAGACTTCTCCAAATGACCTAAAATTTTGTGTGTGACTTATACATGTTATAAAAAGCTTATCTGGAATTTTCCAGAATTGTTCATGATATTTAACTATTTTTCACCATTTTTAGCCAAAACCGAGCATTAAATTCACCGAATATTCATCCTTTGTCCAAATATTACCAAAAATTCACAGAACTCATATTTTCATGTATTTAACACCTCTGTAAAATTTCATGACCTAAATCTAAACCATCCACAATCTGTCCAAAAATCCATAATCGAACATAAACCGAATATACCTTTTGTTTTCCGCCACTACAAGCTACACACTCGTCTTTCCGCCTTATCTACCACTAAATACAAAACCTACAACCAACATACCACAATACCAAGCAAGTTACACTCACGATCAAGCCTCTTACACTATAGTTTCGGTTATTGTTCCAAAACTAAAGTTTAAACCGTAAAAATTTGTTTTTGATTCGTTTAACTACTTTCTTGGACCAAGATCCCTTGTATAACCCGTATAAATCACTTGATCATGCAAGAATTGGTTTCATCTCGGGTTTCCACCCTTTTTCACTTGAAACCTCATTTTCTTGTGAATAAACTCGAGAAAGGAAGATGAACACGTAATTAACTCAGTTTTTACCTCGGTTTTCTTGCTCCAAATATCGGTTTTGAGTTCATGAAAGTGGAGAGGAGAGTAGGATGTTGAATGTGTGATGAGAAAAAAAAAAATAATAAGGGTAATGGAACCCTTGAGTTCCGATCGGAAATATGAGGGGGGTGGGGTAGGACCAACCTCTCCATTCTTAGCCACATGTTTGGATTCTCGAAATCCGGATAATGTTTTGGATAATCTGGTTCAGTTCGTTTTTTGGTTAATTGTCTAATTTTGCTTAAAACGAGGCTAAAACGGTCGTTTTCGGCTTAAAAATGAAATTTATATAAAACCACTTTAAAAACTTTAAAAACTTAAACCATGACTTTCATTAACTTAAAACATCATATTATTAATAATTGCGCATCTTTTTCGGCTTGATCGATCGTCTCTTGCTCGGTTTGGTATTAAAGGTTTCGTTTAATGTACCGACGTACCATTAAATCGAAATTCTTTTTCTGTGCCGTACTTTACTTATCCTGAAGCATTAATGCTTCGTAAAATCACTAAATATTATAGATATCGTCTATAATTGAACCCTCGATTCGTTCGGGTTTCAATAACTATCGATCGATTAATCGCATATTTAATACGATGAATTATATATTCACGTACAATCAATACAGTGAACCATGTATTCTCGTATAATTTCTTTGGTAATTCATGTACCCGACATTAAATATAACGTAACTATGGTCTACCGGTTAGGGTATACCTGGTTTAGTCGGAATCGTTACAGTTTATGTTATTTTGGTCTTGACCGACAATCTTAATATGTTAATTGATTCAATTTTGATTCTTCTCTCCTTTTATACTAGTCGTCCTAAACCAAGATCGTGATTATACTTAATTAGTGCATTATATTCTAATTGCTTTCGTCTGCACCTCATGAGGGACCTCGCTAACTAAACCCCCTATACGGTTTTGATTATTGCAAATGCCTTTACCCCGTTCGTGAACTCATCTGTCCGGCCCTGTTCATGCTCGACTAACCCTCCTATAATCATCGATACAGGTAATTAATCATACCATTTCAATTGTTTTTAATCATACATTCAACCGATTGTCAGATTTGAGTTTTTAGGGTTTGGTTATGAAATCTGATATGAACTGTCTGTGTGTTTAAGCTCCGAAAACTGTTTCTTAAACGCAAGTCACCCTTGGTTCAGCTGGTTAACACACTGGACAATGGGCGGAGAGGTCGCGGGTTCCACCCTCTGCACCCCGATTTTTTTAGTATATTTATGTAAATTTCATTTTAATTATTTAATAACTATAATATTAATAGTAATAACTAATTAAAAAGCATTATTAATGAAAACCAACTTTATAATACTCGTTAATTCACGTTTTCGTTCAATTGTATACATACATATATATAAAGAATATTATAACTTAAAAACTAATGTTTTAAAGAATATATAAATCAAGTAAACTAATTTTATATATATTTATAAAACTACAAATAATAATTATTAACTTATGTTTTCTTAAAAATCAAAATAATTATTTTATAAAATAGAATCTTATTATATTATTATTATATCACTTAACTAGTTGTCGTAATAAATATCATATTTACTTAAGTGTATTCGTTACTCTCATTCTTTTAGGCTTTAACGTTCGCGTGTGACTTTTCCTGTCTTCTCGTTATTCTAATCATCTTTGGTTCGTCTATCGAGGTGAGTACCACATTCCCCTATTTTACTTGTTTTCTCATGTTTTGGAGACATATGCGTAAATATACTTTCTCATATATACTTATACTCAAAAATTGCACCTTTGTGTTATGTGTTAACAACTTATACCTTACTTATTTATGTGCTTATTTGCTTTGTATGCTTCCGCATTCGGAGAGGTCCAACATATTCTCAGTCTAGTATGATCATACGCCAGTCTTTAGCCTTTGTGCTTCTCGACATCTAAGTTATACTTGCTCATTTGGTTAATTTGTTATTCTCATATGACTTGTTGCTGTTACGTATTTTTTTTATATACTATATGTACAACTAAACTGGTGTGTTTCTCACTCAACATGTGTAGTTGACAAAATTCTATTCTAAACGCATATGCAGGTTATCGTAGAAATTTAATGCAGGTTGCTGAAGACTTAGTGAAGAATTCAAGTTAGAAATGATACGACCAAGAATTTAATTTTGTAATTTTTGTTGTTTAATAAGTTGTATCGTGTACTTGAATTATTTGAATATTAAATCGAATTAAATAGATATGTCATTTTAAATAATATTGCTTGATAGTAATCTTTGAAAAGCTGTGAGCAATCAGTTCGCCCCGGCATTTCCGTCGTAGGTTGGGGTGTGACAGATTGGTATCAGAGCTGAAGGTTTAAGATAGGTCGTTAGAAATTTCCTTAGACACATGTTTAGGACCCCTATACGTGCCAATCTGTTTATCTTATGTGTTCAAATTAAATCTTTTACAACTTTCCTAGATAATTATTGATTAATTAATGTATTGTTATGCACACACACACAAACTACGAGGCTATGCCTTAACTTTCAAAGAAAATTTTTCAAAAATTAGATTGCTTTTATTTTCGGGAAATTTTTTATGAATTCCCACATGTTGTTTTCACTCGTACACCTTAAGGCTAGGTTATGTGGCATGTCCCTATGATAAATGAAAGGGGAAGGGAAACTGTGAGTTGGGCATTAGCAAAACGGTTCCAAGAATCAAAGGTAAAATGCTATTCCTTACCTGGGTGATAACCTGACCACAGTACTCAACCCTCTGGACCCGAGGGAGACCCATAAATGCCATATGACCGACATCTTAGGTTGATTTTAACCTAATTCACGGTGATTTGTGATTAAACTCGGTTTTCCCGATTATTGTGTTCTGTTATTAAAATGGTTAATTGGGTGAAAAATCCATGGGCACTCCTACTATCCATTTCTTAACTTGTTTTCGTATTTTTGTTAGAGTAATCAAACGTGGTGGTTCACAAGATACTCCGACTACCCATATTTATTTCGATAGTTCGTTATTAGTTTGGTCGGTTAAAACACCGTGTAACGCTCATTGGGCCGACAAACATCATTGCATTGTTAATTCGTTAATTAGTTGGGACAATCAAATTGCCATGTAACGCTCATGGGCTGTCCAACTCAGTTCTTTTTTACTCGTTTGTTTTGTTGAGCCATTCAAATTGCCATGGAAAGCTCATGGGAGGCCAACATCCACAATTTACATTTCGTTGGTTTATTGTAAACTTAATAATCAAAATTTTAAACTGACTTAACTCCCCATGTAGTCATCACACATTAATCTTATTGACTACATCATCAAATAACTATTTACGCTATGTACCCTTCATCTTATAAACTTTTACTTTTAATCCTCATGACGTAATTCCACACTTCTTAAGACAACATTATTATTTTTCACATAATTAAACATTTTACTAATCTTATGATTCCACAGTTTATCCTTCAACTTATAAATCCTCATTTTTTGGTTCTCATAAAATGTCTCATCTAAGAAACCACCGTCATCCTCGACATCAATCGTCTGATTCTCATTACCACCGTATGGCCACCTGTATCGCCAAGGAGATAGCTGCTGCGACCCCTAGGATAATGACGCAAATTCAAAACATCAATGAAACAGATTCAACTTTTCCAATTAATTCCCCTGCTTGTGACTACAAACCATTTACCTCCATTCATCCTCACAACGAGAAACGTAAGAACCTTGCTTCAACTAATCCTACCCACCCGCAAGTCTCCTCAAACAAGAAACCTTACCTTGGTCCTTTTCCTTCATGCTCCATTTGTAATCATCATCGCTCGATTAAATCTCTATGTCTTCGCTGCATCCAATGCAACCGTTATGGTCATCTTGTTAACACCTGTCGTGTCCCACCAACTGCACAAGCTATTCCGCAACAACCTACCCCTCCTGCTCAAGCCGATGTTCATAATACCCGTGCTTGCTACCATTGTGGAAACCCAAATCACCTCCGTAATGCGTGCCCTTAACATACCCAAGGCCCATTAAGCCCAATCTATGACTACGCCATACTACACCCCATTCTTACCAAGCTCAAACCTATCAACCTCTTGTCCCTGAAGCTCCTCCCATCTATCAAGGTCAGCCTTAACCCAACCCTACCAAATCTCGCAACCGCAAGCTCAAGTTTATCAGACATATTTCCACCAAGAAACTCTCTTGCGATCCGTTCAAGCTCCAGTTTTCCAAGCAATTTCGAATCAATCTACATCAACTGCTCCTACTCCTGCAACTCCTCATGGTGCCACAAGTCATGCCAATTAAGCTACTGAACGATCATGAAGAACTTTGCCGTTTCCTTATCTATCTTAATTTCTTTTGTCTTTTCTTAATTACATATTGTAACGCCTCATTATGGCCTTGGATTATTTTCAATTTGAACTATTTACCTTCTATCAAATAAATAAAGTTTCTTTTGATTAAATAGATTATTTATTGAAGCCTACGTCCATCTTATTTCTTTATCTTCATTAACCTTAACTATTTAAAAGCTACCCCTTCTTAAACCTTAAATACTTATATCTTTACGTTTAAAGTCGTCTTGAAAATTTCATTGCTTTATCAAAATTTACTGCAACATTTGGAATTGTTTCTCTAATTAAAACTCCTTAAAATTTTTGTTTCCTCAAAATCATGTTTTACTCAAATGTTTTGTAAACCCGCTCGATGAGACGGATCATGCGGACCATCCGACGATAACAATAATTATGGTCCGGAACATAATTTTTGAGGTTCTCACATGGAAATCATGATGCGTAAGATTGTGTGTCATAATATAGAATTGAAAATTGTTGGAATAACTGTACAAATGTAAAAATGATAAGAACATGGTGGATACGCCGCTGGTACATCCTATATATAAGTGCCCTTATCGGATTTGCTTTTGGAGCGTTATTTTAGCTATTCAAAGTTCTGTGCTATGAAAAATATTTATATATTTTTTTAATTTTTTTCTGTAAATTAATGATGTTATTATAGTATCCTTTAATTTAGGGACGAAATTCCCTAAAGTAGGGGAGACTGTAACAGCTCGGACTTTTCACAATTAAACCCGTCCCGTTTATATATTCGAGAAATTTACCTAATAAAATACCGCGTGATTCGAGTTAATATTATTTTATCAATTGTAGTGATATAACCCGTTTACCCGCAAACCCAAACCCATAATTAGCACCAAACCCGTATATGATTGGGTTTTCTTGGACCCGAATCCAAATCAGTTAACTTGGACCTCAATAATCGCATTAAACATAGGAATTGATCTCGTAGTTAGTTTGTTTATGTTATTTTCGTCTTGACCGACAATCTTAATATGTTAATTGATTCAATTGTGATTGGTCTTTTTTTATGCTAGTCGTCCTAAACCTAGATCGTGATTATACTTAATTAGTGAATTATATTCTAATTGCTTTCGTCTGCACTTCCTGAGGGACCTCGCTAACTAAACCCCCTATACGGTCTTGATTATTGCAAATGCCTTTACCCCGTTCGTGAACTCATCTAGCTGGCCCTGTTCATGCTCGAATAACCCTCCTATAATCATCGTTACAGGTAATTAATCATACCATTTGAATCGTTTTCGAGTCTAGATCATTAGCCTTGTCAATATTCAAACAAACATTCAACCGATTATCAAATTTGAGTTTTTAGGGTTTGGTTATGAAATCTGATATGAATTGTCTGTGTGTTTAAGCTCCGGAAACTGTTTCTAAAACGCAAGTCACCCTTGGTTCAGCTGGTTAACACACTGGACTATGGGCGCAGAGGTCATGGTTTCGACCCTCTCCACCCCGATTTTTTAGTATAATATTAATAGATGTAATATTAATAGTAATAACTAATTAAAAAGCATTATTAATGAAAACAGACTTTATAATACTCGTTAATTCACTTTTTCGTTCAATTGTATACATATATATATATATATATATATATAAAGAATATTATAACTTAAAAACTAATGTTTTAATGAATATATAAATCAAGTAAACTAATTTTATATATATTTATAAAACTTCAAATAATAATTATTAAGTTATGTTTTCTTAAAAATCAAAATAATTATTTTATAAAATAGAATCTTATTATATTATTATTATATCATTTAACTAGTTGTCGTAATAAATATCATATTTACTTAAGCGTATTCGTTACTCTCGTTCTTTTAGGCTTTAACGTTCGCGTGTGACTTTTCCTGTCTTCTCGTTATTCTAATCATCTTTTGTTCGTCAATCAAGGTAAGTACCACATTCCCCTATTTTACTTGTTTTCTCACGTTTTGCGGACATATGCGTAAATATACTTTCTCATATATACTTATACAAAAAAACTGCAACTTTGTCTTATGTGTTAACAACTTATACCTTACTTGTTTATGTGCTTATTTGCTTTGTATGCTTCCGCATTCGGAGAGGTCCAACATAATCTCAGTCTAGTATGATCATACGCCAGTCGTTAGCCTTTGTGCTTCTTGACATCTAAGTTATACTTGCTCATTTGGTTAATTTGTTATTCTCATATGACTTGTTGTTGTTACGTATTTTATTATATATACTATACGTACAACTAAACTGGTGTGTTGCTCACTCAACATGTGTTATTGACAAAATTCTATTTTAAACGCATATGCAGGTTATCGTAGAAATTTAATGCAGGTTGCTGAAGACTTAGTGAAGAATTCAAGTTAGAAATGACACAATCAAGAATTTAATTTTGTAATTTTTGTTGTTTAATAAGTTGTATTTTGTACTTGAATTATTTGAATATTAAATCGAATTAAATAGATATGTCATTTTAAATAATATTACTTGATAGTAATCTTTGAAAAGCTGTGAGCAATCAGTTCGCCCCAGCATTTCCGCCGTAGGTTGGGGTGTGACAGATTGGTATCAGAGCTGAAGGTTTAAGATAGGTCGTTAGAAATTGCCTTAGACACATGTTTAGGACCCCTATACGTGCCAATCTGTTTATCTTATGTGTTCAAATTAAATTGTTTACAACTTTCCTAGGTAATTATTGATTAATTAATGTATTGTTATGCACACACACACAAACTCCGCGGCTATGCCTCAACTTTCAAAGATAATTTTTCAAAAATTAGATTGCTTTAATTTTCGGGAAATTTCTTATGAATTCCCACCTGTTGTTTTCACTCGTACACCTTAAGGCTAGGTTATGTGGCATGTCCCTATGATAAATGAAAGGGGAAGAGAAACTGTGAGTTGGGCATTAGCAAAACGGTTCCAAGAATCAAAGGTAAAATGCTATTCCTTTCCTGGGTGATAACCTGACCACAGTACTCAACCCTCTGGACCCGAGCGAGACCCATAAATGTCATATGACCGACATCTTAAGTTGATTTTAACCTAATTCACGGTGATTTGTGGCTAAACTCGGTTTTCCCGATTATTGTGTTCTGTTATTTAAATGGTTAAATGGGTGAAAAATCCATGGGCACTCCTACTATCCATTTCTTAACTTGTTTTCGTATTTTGTTTGAGTAATCAAATGTGGTGGTTCACAAGATACTCCGACTACCCATATTTATTTCGATAGTTCGTTATTTAGTTTGGTCGGTTAAAATACCGCGTAACGCTCATTGGGCCGACAAACATCATTCCATTGTTAATTCGTTAATTAGTTGGGACAATCAAATTGCCATGTAACGCTCATGGGCTGTCCAACTCAGTTCTTGTTTACTCGTTAGTTTTGTTGAGCCATTCAAATTGACATGGAAAGCTCATGGGAGGCCAACATCCACAATTTACATTTCGTTGGTTTATTGTAAACTTAATAATCAAAATTTAAAACTGACTTAACTCCCCATGAAGTCATCACACATAAGTCTTAATGACTACATCATCAAATAACTATTTACGCTAGGTACCCCTCATCTTATAAACTTTTACTTTTAATCCTCATGACATAATTCCACACTTCTTAAGACAACATTATTATTTTTCACATAATTAAACATTTTACTATTCTTATGATTCCACAGTTTATTCTTCATCTTATAAATCCTCATTTTTTGGTTCTCATAAAATGTCTCATCTAAGAAACCACCGTCATTCTCGACAACAATCGTCTGATTTTCATGACCACCGTATGGCCGCCTGTATCCCCAAGGAGATAGCTGTTGCGACCCCAAGGATAATGACGCAAATTCAAAACATCAATGAAACAGATTCAACTTTTCCTAATAATTCCCCTGCTGGTGACTACAAACTATTTACCTCCATTCATCCTCACAACGAGAAACGTAAGAACCTTGCTTCAACAAATCCTACCCACCCGCAAGTCTCCTTAAACAAGGAACCTTACCTTGGTCCTTTCCTTCATGCTCCATTTGTAATCATCATCGCTCGATTAAATCTCTATGTCGTCGCTGCATCCAATGCAACCGTTATGGTCATCTTGCTAACACCTGTCGTGTCCCGCCAACTGCACAAGCTATTCTGCAACAACCTACCCCTCCTTCTCAAGCCGATGTTCATAATACCCGTGCTTGCTACCATTGTGGAAACCCAAATCACCTCCGTAATGCGTGCCCTTAACATACCCAAGGCCCATTAAGCCCAATCTATGACTACGCCATACTACACACCCATACTTACCAAGCTCAAACCTATCAACCTCTTGTCCCTGAAGCTCCTCCCATCTATCAAGGTCAGCCTTAACCCAACCCTACCAAATCTCGCAACCGCAAGCTCAAGTTTATCAGACATATTTCCACCAAGAAACTCTCTTGCGATCCGTTCAAGCTCCAGTTTTCCAAGCAATTTCGAATCAATCTACATCAACTGCTCCTACTCCTGCAACTCCTCATGGTGCCACAAGTCATGCCAATTAAGCTACTGAACGATCATGAAGAACTTTGCCGTTTCCTTATCTATCTTAATTTCTTTTGTCTTTTCTTAATTACATATTGTAACGCCTCATTATGGCCTTGGATTATTTTCAATTTGAACTATTTACCTTCTATCAAATAAATAAAGTTTCTTTTGATTAAATAGATTATTTATTGAAGCCTACGTCCATCTTATTTCTTTATCTTCATTAACCTTAACTATTTAAAAGCTACCCCTTCTTAAACCTTAAATACTTATATCTTTACGTTTAAAGTCGTCTTGAAAATTTCATTGCTTTATCAAAATTTACTGCAACATTTGGAATTGTTTCTCTAATTAAAACTCCTTAAAATTTTTATTTCCTCAAAATCTTGTTTTACTCAAATGTTTTGTAAACCCGCACGATGAGACGGATCATGCGGACCATCCGACGATAACAATAGTTATGGTCCGGAACATAATTATTGAGGTTCTCACATGGAAATCATGATGCGTAAGATTGTGTGTCATAATATAGAATTGAAAATTGTTGGAATAACTGTACAAATGTAAAAATGATAAGGACATGGTGGATACGCCGCTGGTACATCCTATATATAAGTGCCCTTATCGGATTTGCTTTTGGAACGTTATTTTAGCTATTCAATGTTTTGTGCTATGATAAATATTTATTTATTTTTTTAATTTTTTTTTCTGTAAATTAATGATGTTATTATAGTATCCTTTAATTTTGGGACGAAATTCCCTAAAGTAGGGGGGACTGTAACAGCTCGGACTTTTCACAATTAAACCCTACCCGTTTATATATTCGAGAAATTTACCTAATAAAATACCGCGTGATTCGAGTTAATATTATTTTATCAATTGAATTGGTATAACCCGTTTACCCGCAAACCCAAACCCATAATCAGCACCAAACCCATATATGATTGGGTTTTCTTGGACCCGAATCCAAATCAGTTAACTTGGACCTCAATAATCGCATTAAACATAGGAATTGATCTCGTAGTTAGTTTGTTTATGTTATTTTCGTCTTGACCGACAGTCTTAATATGTTAATTGATTCAATTGTGATTCGTCTTTCTTTTATACTAGCCGTCCTGAACCTAGATCGTGATTATACTTAATTAGTGCATTATATTCTAATTGCTTTCGTCTGCACTTCCTGAGGGACCTCGCTAACTAAACCCCCTATACGGTTTTGATTATTGCAAATGCCTTTACCCCGTTCGTGAACTCATCTAGCTGGCCCTGTTCATGCTCGAATAACCCTCCTATAATCATCGTTACAGGTAATTAATCATACCATTTGAATCGTTTTCGAGTCTAGATCATTAGCCCTATCAATATTCAAACAAACATTCAACCGATTATCATATTTGAGTTTTTAGGGTTTGGTTATGAAATCTGATATGAACTGTCTGTGTGTTTAAGCTCCGGAAACTGTTTCTTAAACACAAGTCACCCTTGGTTCAGTTGGTTAACACACTGGACTATGGGCGCAGAGGTCACGGGTTCGACCCTCTCCACCCCGATTTTTTAGTATAATATTAACAGATGTAATATTAATAGTAATAACTAATTAAAAAGCATTATAAATGAAAACCGACTTTATAATAATCGTTAATTCACGTTTTCGTTCAATTGTACACACACATATATATAAAGAATATTATAACTTAAAAAATAATGTTTTAATGAATATATAAATCAAGTAAACTAATTTTATATATATTTATAAAACTACAAATAATAATTATTAAGTTATGTTTTCTTAAAAATCAAAATAATTATTTTATAAAATAGAATCTTATTATATTATTATTATATCATTTAACTAGTTGTCGTAATAAATATCATATTTACTTTAGCGTATTCGTTACTCTCATTCTTTTAGGCTTTAACGTTCGCGTGTGACTTTTCCTTTCTTCTCGTTATTCTAATCATCTTTTGTTCGTCAATCAAGGTGAGTACCACATTCTCCTATTTTACTAGTTTTCTCACGTTTTGGGGACATATGTGTAAATATACTTTCTCATATATACTTATACTAAAAAACTGCAACTTTGTCTCATGTGTTAAAAACTTATACCTTACTTGTTTATGTGCTTATTTGCTTTGTATGCTTCCGCATTCGGAGATGTCCAACATAATCTCAGTCAAGTATGATCATACGCCAGTCGTTAGCCTTTGTGCTTCTCGACATCTAAGTTATACTTGCTCATTTGGTTAATTTGTTATTCTCATATGACTTGTTGCTGTTACATATTTTGTTATATATACTATATGTACAACTAAACTGGTGTGTTGCTCACTCAACATGTGTTGTTGACAAAATTCTATTTTAAACGCATATGCAGGTTATCGTAGAAATTTAATGCAGGTTGCTGAAAACTTAGTGAAGAATTCAAGTTAGAAATGATACGATCAAGAATTTAATTTTGTAATTTTTATTGTTTAATAAGTTGTATTTTGTACTTGAATTATTTGAATATTAAATCGAATTAAATAAATATGTCATTTTAAATAATATTGCTTGATAGTAATCTTTGAAAAGCTGTGAGCAATCAGTTCGCCCGAGCATTTCCGCCGTAGGTTGGGGTGTGACAGATTGGTATCAGAGCTGAATGTTTAAGATAGGTCGTTAGAAATTGCTTTAGACACATGTTTAGGACCCCTATACGTGCCAATCTGTTTATCTTATGTGTTCAAATTAAATTGTTTACAACTTTCCTAGATAATTATTGATTAATTAATGTATTGTTATGCACACACACACAAACTCCGAGGCTATGCCACAACTTTCAAATAAAATTTTTCCAAAATTAGATTGCTTTTATTTTCGGGAAATTTCTTATGAATTCCCACCTTTTGTTTTCACTCGTACACCTTAAGGCTAGGTTATGTGGCATGTCCCTATGATAAATGAAAGGGGAAGGGAAACTGTGAGTTGGGCATTAGCAAAACGGTTCCAAGAATCAAAGGTAAAATGCTATTCCTTACCTGGGTGATAACCTGACCACAGTACTCAACCCCCTGGACCCGAGCGAGACCCATAAATGCCATATGACCGACATCTTAGGTTGATTTTAACCTAATTCACGGTGATTTGTGGCTAAACTCGGTTTTCCCGATTATTGTGTTCTGTTATTTAAATGGTTAATTGGGTGAAAAATCCATGGGCACTCCTAATATCCATTTCTTATCTTATTTTCGTATTTTTTTTAGATTAATCAAACGTGGTGGTTCACAAGATACTCTGACTACCCATATTTATTTCCATAGTTCGTTATTTAGTTTGGTCGGTTAAAACACCATGTAACGCTCGTTGGGCCGACAAACATCATTGCACTGTTAATTCGTTAATTAGTTGGGACAATCAAAGTGCCATGTAACGCTCATGGGCTGTCCAACTCAGTTCTTTTTTACTCGTTAGTTTTGTTGAGCCATTCAAATTGCCATGGAAAGCTCATGGGAGGCCAACATCCACAATTTACATTTCGTTGGTTTATTGTAAACTTAATAATCAAAATTTTAAACTGACTTAACTCCCCATGAAGTCATCACACATAAATCTTATTGACTACATCATCAAATAACTATTTGCGCTGTAGGTTCCCTGGACGGATCACACGAGATATCCCGATATACACAGGTGCGGAATCCCTGTGTAGATCGTTACGGACGTAGAATATAAGCTCACGAACACACGAACACGATACGAACAAACCCACGTTATATTAATAACTCGAACCGTGTTACTTACAGCCTCTCGACCTCACGTCACTCGACTCAATGAAATACACGTAAACTGAACTACTCGATCTCTAATCACTCGTAAACAGTAAACTGTAAACAGTATAAATACACGAAAACTTCGCCTCAGGCGAAGTTGTCTATTAACTTCGCTCGTTCAACAAGTTCGCCTAGGCGAACTTGTCAACAACTTCGCTTGGTTAACAAGTTCGCCTAGGCGAACTTGTCAACAACTTCGCTTTAAACAAACAATTACATAAACAATATTACAGACTCGATTACAGACATTAGACATATGAACTACTGACATCTATGCACCAACAGACTCCCCCTTGGCAGTAGCTTCATATCTTGATCTTTCAGCTCTTGTCTCGTAATCCTGTATCTTTACGCGTGCACTCCTTCTCTAACACACACCGTGACTACTCGCTGATATTTCCTTGCTTCATCCTTCCAAGCAGGAATATAGAATATCTTCTTTTCATTCAACACTTGCAAATCAGCTTTCGATAAGTTAACAAGATGCATCGGGTCATACACCCTCAGCACTTCTTGTTCATCTTTGTCTTCCATCACGGCTTCAGCAGTCTGGCAATCAACGTACCACCATTTTAGATTCTTCAACACATCTTGAGGCATATTCTTCATTGGAACCTCCTTGATGCATCGGATCGGTTTGTACTTCATCACCATCCATGGCTTGCCATCTGCTCTCAATCCCCTTTCTGTATCCTCCACGAGCTTTCCCTTCTGTGGCTTTAATAGTTCAAACTTCTTTTCTTTTATGCTTTCTTTCCACACAATCTTCTCAATCACTCTCGCCATATTGTTGTCACTTCTATTTATCAGGCCCAACCTGGCCAAATCCTTCACCTCACATTCCGGCAACGTATTGAGAGACCTCAACATTCTCTTGAAGTATTGAATACCATCATAACGCTTCACCACAAACAGCTTCATCTGTTCATCATAAATCCAACAGATAATTCCCTTCTTCGACTCAGCATAGCCTTTGATGTTATAAGTCTTCTTGAACATGGCTGGAACAGCAGGCTTCTTGGTCTTGATAAACCAATGAGCACAGCCTTCCTTCCACCTAGGCTGCTCCTCCCACTCAGTCTCATCCATCTCAGCACCCATGTCGGCTTTCTCAACATCAGGGATCTCGTGTTCAACGTCTTCTTCTACTATCTCCCCCTCTTCTATTCCATCTTCAATCATAATCTGCTCACCGATCTTCTCAATCACATCACTCGGCAGCACATCTTCATCAAACAGCACATCGTCGCTGAACATATCATCGTCAAGCTCCTTCAGCGCATCAATCACGTCATCCTCCACCAACACCACATCATCACCACCAGCCGCGTCGGTAGACTCCCCCTCAGCTGTGGAAGTACCAAGAGCTTGAGAAGTTCTTGGCAGCTCACCACCTGCATCTTTCGATGCATTGGGATCATCGTCTCGGTCGTTTCTCTTCTTCGTTCTGAGCTCGTCGCCCTTACAGCTCATCTCCCCTTGAGATGCCAAGAACACCTTCAAGGCATCTATAACTTTCCCATGCTCAACCAGGAGGGATGCCTGTAGTTGATTAGCTTCCACTAGGCTTTGAATAGTCTTCGATTGCTCTGCCACGATCCGCTCTAGTGAAGCTATTCTCTCTGAGTCTGAAGTAGGCGAAGGCGAGACACCAGAAGCAGGCGTAACCGCAGGTGGTACCATGCCTGATAACCCTGCAGTAGTAATGACCGTTGACTCCACAAAACGTGCAGCTACCACCGACTGAGTAAGCGTTGGAGGCGGTAGAGACACGATCTCCGGAGTCGACGTCTGGATAGCAATGATGGATGGAGTGCCAGCCGTTGATGTAGCCACCACGGGAAAATCCTCAGCGCTTGTACTTGTCACCTGTACAGAGGAAGGAACAATAGACATACCAGACAGTGTGGCCGGAGCAAATCGTACAGTCCTTGAAGTCTCTCCAGCTCCCATGCCAGCACCTGTCCTCTCCCGTCTTGATCTTCTTATCAGCTTATGTATGTCTTCTTCCTCTTCCGACTCATCATCATCTTCCGTTCTCTTTCTCTTCCCAATCGTTCTCTCTCGAGACACCATCAACCGTCTCCCCTCATTCATAATCTCATCCAAATCGGAGTCAGCCATCGACGTAGCTGCTCTAGTCATACTTACACCCAAACCTTGTGCAGCCGAGACCTGCACCTCTTCAACGTGATCCATATCAAAATAACCTTGACCTCCAAAAACAGCGTCAAGATCAATATCCTCAGCAGCAGACACAACAGGCACAGCAGGAGCAGGAACAGCTTGAGTTGCTCTCGCCTGTCGCGGTTGAGGATCTCTGAACTCGTCCCCACCAGCAGGAACATACTCTGGGTTGATTAAAAACCCAAACAGTGGAGTATGCCTGGGACGACGTTCAGGGTTGCTCCTCGCACTCGACGTGCGGCATTGAGCAAAGATACGTTTGCTCACCGATTCCACGTATCTGATCGGGCGTCTCTGAGGTAGAGTCGGAGCGACATGGTTCAATATCATCTGGATGAACCGTGGGTACATAATGAACCGCTCCCGAGACATCGCCCTTCTTTGTCTATCAATCTCGTAGAAGACCATTTGACTGAAGCTATAACGTTTGTTATAGGTCAGTGCAGTCATTGCAGACTGCATGGTCGCACCCATACCATCCGTGCCCGCCTTCCTCCCAGACATGCAAACTATCATAATGTGCATGAGGAAGCGCCACTGATCTAGAAGGAAACCCTTCCTCCTCTGGGTATCACCTAATGGACCAGAGTAGCCCATTCGGAGAAACGCTCCATCACGGAACGGAGCTACGAACTAAGTAGGGTCTTCCCTAGTCTCTTCACCGAATCGTAACGCCACCCGGATCTGTTCAGAATTGAACTGAACATGTTGATTGTTCACCGTTGCTCGCATCACCGGGGGCTCAATACGACAGTCGTATTCGACCGTCTGCCAGAAGTCTTCGATATTCGGTAGAGATATCGGCAGTGTGTTTGTGATCGCATGAAAAATCCTCGAGCGCAGGAGGAAAGTTATGATCTCGCGGTAATCGTCCACGCCGCTCGCCTCCGGGTCAAGTGTAATGTACATATTGTGACCCGGGAAGAATTGACGTTGGTTATCACCATCGTCTCCTCCTGCACCACCAGCACCAGCTATCGCAGCCATATCTGCAACAAACTAACCAAGTTAGAACGACATAAAGACGTAGCACAAGTTCGCTTTGTTACCATGAGCGAAGTTGTGATAAACTCTGTATAGGCGAAGTTAAAGTTGAGGCGAAGTTGGGAACAACTTCGCTTCAGCTTTAAGTTCGTCTAATTAATATTAAGTAAAAATGATCTAGGCGAAGTTAATGTTAACTTCGCCTCATCACAACATCGCCTCAGGCGAATTTAAGTTACAGGCGAAGTTACGGATAACTTCGCCTCAGGCGAACTTAAGCTTCGGGCGAAGTTACGGATAACTTCGCCTCAGGCGAACTTAAGCTTCAGGCGAAGTTACGGATAACTTCGACTAAACCCTAACTTCGCCTGAATCTGAATCGGCGACAGTAAGTTTAATGGAACAACGTGCAGTTGATGATTCGGCTAGTTTAGACGATTAAGTACTCTTAAACACAAGTTTTAAGGACATGTGGACGATCAGAATGTTTATTAACACGTAACAACAAGTTTTGAAAATCGGTTTGAAGGTCCGACGGTTCGAGGGTATTACCCGGGTCGAAACGACCCTTGATTAGCATGAAAGAACTTGTAATATATGATAAAAACAACATCTCGAACCTTTGATCGGTGTGAAAATCGGGAATAAATAACACGTAATCGGTGTAAATATCAAGTTCGCCGGAGAATAGTAAGTTCGCTGTGGATAAGTTCGCTGGATTTTGAAAAACTGATGAACAGTTACCTGTTGAACATCCTTATATAGGGTCTGGGTTATACAGGCGAAGTTACGAATAACTTCGCCTAGGCGAAGTTGTGAATAACTTCGCCTGTTTAACAACATCGCCTATATTTACAAAATCAAACCTTATAATTTGAACATTTTTCAATTAACACTTTAAAACTTCCCTTTAAGAAATAAATGACAAGATCAATTCTAAGTAACCAGTTAAAAAATCATAAAACTATCTAAGTACAAAAACTTAAAAAAATTTAAAGTATAAGTGATCAAATTTCAGTCTAGTTAGGGACTACCACGTTTTAGAAAAGATCCGAACAGGAATCATACTAACTACGTGACTGTCACATAGATCCGTGTTTAGCTGTATTATGACATATAGAGACAGGTTGTAAGCAGGTATAACTTAAAGTGGTTTTCATCGTTTCTGTGATACGAGTTATATTCAATTAAGCCTCAAAATTTAAGTGGGCAACAACTCAGAAATATTGATGCCTCCTAACTATCCTCAAAGCGTATTTGGCTTTCCCCAAGTCACCCCGAATTGACTTCGACCCATAGTGTCTGATTAAGTTGTAAGTACTCTTCATCTGTTTCCCGTTCTTCTTCTTACTCTAAGATTGAGAAGTCTTGATATTTTATCATCACTAATATGTTTCAATAACTTCAAAAATATTATTATTATTATTATTATTATTATTATTTTTTTTTTAACATAGACTTCAAAGTAGATATTAGCTGCAAGTCCCGAATCTGGATCACTGCAGTATCTTGAAACGCTATCTTCACGGGAATCAGAACACACATGGGCTCGTGTATGACCGGGTAATCGCTTTTCTGCCTATCATTCGGAAAAATATATATGAAGACATGCAAAACTCTTAAGGAGTTTCCACGTAAAATCAAGTAAATTTAGTTTGTATCACATCTACTTTTACGCACCATAAAAAGTTACCATGACATACAATGATTGTCCTAAAGCCTTTTAAGCCTAATAACTTCACTAGTTAAGCACACAGAATCAGTATACTATCATTTTCCAAGGTTGGATCAATTTTCCGTTTAAACATAGCTAACGAACTTCTTACGAAGTAACAGACTTGAAAAATAATTTCATTTCCCTTTTTTTTTCAAAATTTTAACATTAATTGCCCCGACCAAAACAAAGTCTTCAGGTAAACGGCTATCCCGAAGATCCATTGGATCAACTGGACCGACCACATACTAGTATGTGTCCTTCTAACTAAGTATGATCGACTAATTTTAAGCGAAAGAATGAAAAACCCATCATAAACCGCCCCGGTCACTATCAGTAATCTGGTTAATGGCTATCCTCAAAATCTACAAGTAGAAAATGAGGACCAAAACATATCCGAAGACAAGTCCTTCAAACTGATGTAACCGACATATTTTTAAGCGATTAGTGACGTTTTTTTTTTTTTTTTTTTTTTTTTTTTTAAATAACACAAGAAAAGCATGGTTACTCGGGATTGATCATCCCATTCAGTTCAATAAGGTTTTGAAATCTGGATTTGTCAAACGCTTTAGTATATAAATCATCGAAATTATCAAGCGTATCCACCTTTTCAAGTATTATCAGTTTCTTCTCAGCACAATCCCGTATGAAATGATGACGTATGTCAATGTGTTTAGTTTTACTATGTTTCACGGGATCGTTAGTTACTGAGATAGCAGCTGTGTTATCAATGTAAATAGTAGTAAGTAAGAAATTCAGACCATAGTCGCGCAATTGTTGTTGTATCCAAAGAACCTGAGAGCAGCAGTTGGATGCTGCCATGTATTCTGCCTCACAGGTTGAAATTGCGACTGAAGTCTGCTTCTTGCATTGCCACGACACCAATCTGCCACCAAGAAACTGACATCCTCCAGTTGTTGACTTCCGACTCTGATTGCACCCTCCATAATCAGAATCTGTGTAAGCGACCAACTCCAAGTCTCCTCCTTTCGGGTACCACAACCCCAGCTTCGGCTTGCCCTTGAGATACCGCAGTATCTTCTTTGCACCTTTCAAATGAGATTCTTTTGGATTTGCCTGAAAACGTGCACAAAGACAAACAGCAAACATTATATCAGGCCTAGATGCAGTTAAGTACATTAAAGAACCTATTATTGCCCGATATTGAGTTGGGTCCACATCTGCATCACCGTCTACTTCAGCACCCAATTTGTGATTGACGCAGATTGGAGTATCATATGGAGAACTGTCCTCCATCTTGAAGCGCTTGAGCACATCATGAACATACTTCGTCTGATGAATGAACATCCCGTCCTTCTTCTGATCAACCTGCAATCCTAGAAAGAAAGTTAGTTCACCCATAGCACTCATTTCAAACCTTTTCTTCATGACGGCTTCAAACTCCTGACACATGGAGACTTTTGATGCAGCAAATATAATGTCATCCACGTAGACTTGTACCAGCAGGATGTCGCTTCCATCTCTTTTGAAGAACAACAAGCTATCAATTTTCCCTCTTTCAAAACCATTCTCGAGCAAGTAATCCGATAAAGTTGCATACCAGGCACGAGGTGCCTGATGTAATCCATACAACGCCTTGCTCAACCTGTACACGTGATCTGGAAAGTCTGGGTCAGGAAAACCCGGAGGTTGCTCAATATACACAACCTCATCAACTTTCCCATTCAAAAACGCACTCTTCACATCTAGCTGAAACACCTTCATCTTTTCATGAGCAGCAAACGCCAAAAACAATCTTATGGCTTCCAACCTGGCGACAGGAGCGAACACTTCGTTATAATCAATCCCCTCTTGTTGATTAAAACCTTTAACGACCAGCCTCGCCTTGTTTCTTATAATAATCCCCTTATCATCTCTCTTGCACTTAAACACCCATTTTGTGCCTATCGCATGCACATTCTTTGGTTTTTCAACCAAAGTCCAAACTTCCATCTTCTCGAATTGAGCCAACTCTTCTTGCATGGCTTCGACCCACGAGCTGTCCTTTAAAGCCATTTGATAATTCTTCGGTTCAATCTGGCTTATAAAGCAGGTATACAGACATTCATTCATTATTCCTGTCTCCTTAATGCTTGTATAAACACAGGTATGTTCATTCAAGCTACTTCTCGTTTGTACACCTGAGGACACATCACCAGTCACATTATCCAAAGGGTGATCTTTATGAATTCTCGTGGTCGGAACAGAACCGACATGCAAATTATCTTCCAAATTAGAAGAGATCTCATCAATGGTTGTTTCATGCTGAGAGTGAAAAGGATTAATAAATTCTTCTTCAGCAGAGGCAGCAGGGGTACCGATAGTGTTTGATGAGGAAGGTTGACATTTTTCAATCAGCTGTCTTTGCAATAGATTTTCTTCCTCATCAAGTATCATCTTCGTCGCAGCTCTTTCTTCTTCTTCAGAAATCTCCAAATCCGGTACGTTAAACGACTTAAAAAGCTTAACATAGTCGAAAAGCTCAGCAGGTCCATTGCTAGGTTTTGGCGGTTGGTAACTTGTGATGTCAGTGTTACACACCACCTCTACCTTGCAGGTCGAAGTATTGAAGACACGTCTGTTGGGAGTCCCAACAACATAACCGACTAAGATTCCTTCATCGGCTACTTCCCCAAATTTAGAATTTGTCTTCAAGATCGAACAAGGGGACCCGAATGGTTCAAGACCACTCAAGTTGGGCTTCCTTCCATGCATAAGCTCGTAACATGTTTTACCAAGTCTCTTAACGGTTAACACTCTATTCAGAACATAGCAGGCTGTAGCAACTGCTTCAGCCCAGAACATCACAGGAAGCTTCGAATCTGCCAGCATAGTTCTGGCTCCTTCAATTAAAGTTCGGTTCTTCCTTTCAGCCACTCCATTCTGTTGCGGAGTATACGGAGCGCTGTATTGATGTTCAATTCCTTTCTGAAGACAGAAGATCTCCATTTCAAAATTCTTAAACTCCGTTCCATTGTCACTTCTGATGAACTTAACTGTTTTACTCATGACGTTCTCAACTTTCGTAATCAAATTCTTCACCATTTGAGCCGTCTCATCTTTTGATTTCAGAAAATATACCCACGAATATCGCGAGTAGTCATCAGTGATCACCAAGCAGTAAGAAGTACCTCATAGACTTTTTACATTCACAGGACCGAAGAGATCCATGTGAAGCAGTTCTAGAGTACTGGCAATAGAGTTGACCTTCTTGGTGTGATGGGATTTCTTGTGTTGCTTTCCCTTCTTGCATGCAATACATTTGTCTTCAAAGTTAAAACTTTTCAAGGGAACGCCCATCACAAGCCCATTCCTGACAATGTGGTTCATCTTCCGAAGATGAATGTGCCCCATTCTCCTGTGCCATAGTTCGGATTCCGATTCGCTTGCTTTTGTCATTAAACATGATTCTCCTGTGGCCATTTCAGTAGACCTCATATCCATCACATAAGTATTTGTATCACGTGGAGCTTTCGTCACTATCCACTCGTCTGGTATCTGAAAACCAGGCTTCAACACGATCGCCTCATTCTTCGTGAAATGAACAGTGTAATCCTTATCACAAATCTGCGACACACTCAGCAGATTGTGCTTCAACTCTTCTACAAAGTTCACATTCTCAAGAGTTATTTTCCCATTGGACACCGTTCCTCTTCCAGTAATTCTTCCTCCACTTTCACCAGCAAAGCTAACTCTCGCTCCTTGAACAGTTTTTAAGTCGTGCAACAAATATTTGTTACCCGTCATGTGCCGGGAACAGCCGCTATCTACAATCCAAAGACTGTGGGCAGCCCTGTTCAACTGTTCCTGCACAATAAAGCAAATGATTAGAATCTAGGGACCCAAGACCAATTGGTCTTGGATCTATACATCCCGTACTTCTGCTTTCCAAAGTTAGCATTTGGATAATTCCTGTCAGTCCTATTAGGAAATCTCCTTGGAAATTGAGTGTGAGGCCTTCCAAACCTATGTGTATTGAAAGTATTATATTTAGCAGTTTGGTTATTAGCATTGTTAAACTGAGGTTTGTTTCTGTGAAAACCTGAATTAGTTACATTTCGAAACTTTGAAGGGTTTTCATTTTTAGCAGTATTAAAATTACCGTTTGGCTTATGCTCAGTTTTAATAGGCCTCACACCTCTGAATTTAGGCGTCAGAGGACAATCTGCAACAAGATGTCCTAACTTATTACATCTAAAACAACACCTATACTCCATTTTCTTTTCAAATGTTGTTTTGGATGTAGAGGCTGTGTTACCGGCCGTTCGTCTCACATAAGGTGGGACGTACGGGTTGGGTGGAGTATTCTTTTTAGAAGTTTTATCTTTTTCTCCACCAGTGGGTAACACTACCTTCTCTTTTGTCTTACCCGATTCGGACAACTTATCCGAATCCGATGAGACTGGACTCGTAACAGAAATTTTCACACTTGAAACAGGCGAACTTGTTTCGCCACTACTACCACTTGGTTCTGAACTCGTAACCTTGATTGGAACTGTCTGAGGAACTTCAAAATCAACAGATTTCTGAACACTAGGGTTAAAAGTGTAATTGTGGTTATAAGGTGGTGGAACCTCGTGATAACCAATTCCTCCCCTCTTTGTAGAGGTACCTTGATCACTAACAAGATGATCAAGAATAGCTGAGGAATTTCTGAACTGTTCAAGTTTTCGGTTCAGTTCCACCACTTTCACCTGGTGGTCAGCAATCTGCTTTTCTCGTTCAGCAATCAGTTTAGTCTTTTCTTCTAAAACCTCATAACTTAGATCAATTACTTCAATTTTTTCAGCAAGTTTAGTTTTTAAGCTTTTAACATCTTTTTCACATGCTTTTATTTTAACTTTGTAACTGTTTTCTCTTGCTTTCGTAAAGTGATGATCTTCTTTAAGAGTTTTAAATTCAGCATCTAAACGAACATACTGATCAGTTATGGTAGCAAGTTGCTCAGACAAATTCTCACATTTAGTACAAAAAGATTTAGAACTTACCTCGGAGACTTGATCATTGTTATCTGCCATGAAAGCTTTTTCCTTACCAGTAGCTTTCACTTCTCCGGTAGTCTTCTCACGTTCTTCATTCTCAACCTTAGCCATATTTGCCTGCTCACTAGTTTCATTTGAATGCAGGTTCCAGTTGTATTCTCCTGCTTCTCTGGACAGCATGGCATTGACTTCTTTAGTACTCCCAGTGTGCTGTGCGGACCGGCCCTGACCACGTTCAACTCGCTCGTTTCTACAATCTTTGGCAAAGTGCCCGTTTTGTTGACAGTTATAGCACCTCACCTTAGACTTGTCGAACCCTGGCCTGCCACCAACAAACTTTCTCCTCGTCTTTCTCATAAACTTCTTCACTCTCCTCACTATCATGGCCATCTGCCATTGTAAATCCATCTCCTCCAGATCATCAGCATCGATCTGGTCATAGTCTTCATCTAGCATCGCTGGATCAACCACCTTTCCTTGAATGTAGTTTTCATAAGAAGCAATAAACGAAGCATAGAGGCCAAACTGTTCTTCAGCAGATTTGACGCTCATTGGCATCTTTGAGTAATTATTGCCTGAGGAACTTGAAGATCCACTACTCTTGCTTGCTGTCTGTTGAGTACCACTTGATCCACCCGCAACAAAGCAAACATCCCCATTTGAGTTTACTGACACATGCCCCTCCTGTGAAGAATTGGCACCCGACTCACCTTTCGAGTAATAGGCGGCAGAATCAGTCTTTGAACTTGTATTGGAGTTTACTTTAGCACCGTACATGCCTGGATCTTGAACCTGATCCATAGATGTTTCTTTTCTTACCATATTAAGCTCAAAAGTTCTGAGCTTGTTGACAGTGATTTCAAGATCATAAGTAGGGAAGTCCTTGTCTTCCCTCATCAGTACAGTATACATCTCCCATTTTGGTGGGAGAGCATCGAGAAGTTTTTCCACAATCTCTTCTTCTCGGTAGGAAATGGAGTAGTTACTCAATTCAGTCATTAGATGATAATATCGAGTGATAATATCATCAAGAGATTCGTTCTTTAAGTACTTAAAGACTGAAAATTGAGTCTTGAGCAACTTTATCTTTGAAGCCCGAATACCTACATTTCCTTCAAATCTGCTCTCAAGAGCTTCCCAAAGCTCTCGAGCTGATGTATACTTTCTGAATGTATGGAGGATCTCCTGTGGAAGAGCCATTGTGATTGCAGCATGAGCCTTGCTCTCGGCTTCATACATCTTTTTCTCCTCCTCTTCCATCTTACGGTATTTCTTGATTTGGTCTCGACCCTCATACTCCATGATTGGTGGAATATATCCATCTTGGATGCATACCCACATCTTCGCATCCTGGTACTTAACGTATTGTATGAACCGATCCTTCCACGCGAGAAAATCGGTTCCCTTCAGCAACCTTGGGGCCTTTGTAGCTGACCCCGCTTCAACTTCCATCTTTACAAGCTCTGAAATGTTGATTGACGACATCCTTCTTGGAGACTAAGAAACCCGAAAAATTCTGAAAAGGGCGAAGTTAAAAAATTTCTTCGAAACAGTACTGTAGGCGAAGTTAAGGATAACTTCGCTTAAGTAATAACTTCGCTGGATTCTTCTTAAATTCGCGTGACTGGGCGAAGTTGAGAATAACTTCGCTTAGGATAAGCGAACTTAGAAAGTAAGCGAACTTGAAGAGAACTTCGCTGAACTAGGCGAACTTGAGGAGAACTTCGCTGAGTTAGGCGAAGTTGTGAATAACTTCGCTTCTCCTTATATCTTCGCTGAAACCCTACGTATCCTGACGGCAACTTCGCCTGATGAACAGCAACTTCGCTTGACGAACTGAAACTTTCTGCAGATCTGAAAAACGGATTTTAACGACGTTTTTGACGGTTTGAAGGCTTAAACACACTGGCAGGAAGCTAGAATGAGCAAAAACACCAAAAACTCGTCCCGGTAATACCCGAAATGGAACGAATTCTACACCTGCGTGAATATCCCGAACCACACAATCGAGCAAAAGCTCTGATACCAATTGTAGGTTCCCTGGACGGATCACACGAGATATCCCGATATACACAGGTGCAGAATCCCTGTGTAGATCGTTACGGACGTAGAATATAAGCTCACGAACACACAAACACGATACGAACAAACCCACGTTATATTAATAACTCGAACCGTGTTACTTACAGCCTCTCGACCTCACGTCACTCGACTCAATGAAATACACGTAAACTGAACTACTCGATCTCTAATCACTCGTAAACAGTAAACTGTAAACAGTATAAATACACGACAACTTCGCCTCAGGCGAAGTTGTCTATTAACTTCGCTCGTTCAACAAGTTCGCCTAGGCGAACTTGTCAACAACTTCGCTTGGTTAACAAGTTAGCCTAGGCGAACTTGTCAACAACTTCGATTTAAACAAACAATTACATAAACAATATTACAGACTCGATTACAGACATTAGACATATGAACTACTGACATCTATGCACCAACATACGCTATGTACCCCTCATCTTATAAACTTTTACTTTTAATCCTCATGACGTAATTCCACACTTCTTAAGACAACATTATTATTTTTCACATAATTAAACATTTTACTATTCTTATGATTCTACAGTTTATCCTTCATCTTATAAATCCTCATTTTTTGGTTCTCATAAAATGTCTCATCTAAGAAACCACCTTCATCCTCGACATCAATCGTCTGATTCTCATGACCACCGTATGGCCGCCTGTATCGCCAAGGAGATAGCTGGTACGACCCCTAGGATAATGACGCAAATTCAAAACATCAATGAAACAGATTCAACTTTTCCTATTAATTCCCCTGCTGGTGACTACAAACTATTTACCTCCATTCATCCTCACAACGAGAAACGTAAGAACCTTGCTTCAACAATTCCTACCCACCCGCAAGTCTCCCGAAACAAGAAACCTTACCTTGGTCCTTTTCCTTCATGCTCCATTTGTAATCATCATCGCTAGATTAAATCTCTATGTCGTCGCTGCATCCAATGCAACCGTTATGGTCATCTTGCTAACACCTGTCGTGTCCCGCCAACTGCACAAGCTATTCCGCAACACCTACCCCTCCTGCTCAAGCCGATGTTCATAATACCCGTGATTGCTACCATTGTGGAAACCCAAATCACCTCCATAATGCGTGCCCTTAACTTACCCAAGGCCCATTAAGCCCAATCTATGACTACGCCATACTACATACCCATGCTTACTAAGCTCAAACCTATCAACCTCTCATCCTTGAAGCTCCTCCCATCTATCAAGGTCAGCCTTACTTAACCCAACCCTACCAAACCTCGCAACCGCAAGCTCAAGTTTATCAGCCATATTTCCACCAAGCAACTCTCTTGCGATCCGTTAATGCTCCAGTTTTCCAAGCAATGTCGAATCAATCTACATCAACTGCTCCTACTCCTGCAACTCCTCATGGTGCCACAAGTCATGCCAATTAAGCTACTGAACGATCATGAAGAACTTTGCCATTTCCTTATCTATCTTAATTTCTTTTGTCTTTTCTTAATTACATATTGTAACGCCTCATTATGGCCTTGGATTATTTTCAATTTGAACTATTTACCTTCTATCAAATAAATAAAGTTTCTTTTGATTAAATAGATTATTTATTGAAGCCTACTTCCATCTTATTTCTTTATCTTCATTAACCTTAACTATTTATAAGATATCCCTTCATAAATTTTAAATACTTGTATCTTTACGTTTAAAGTCGTCTTGAAAATTTCATTGCTTTATTAAAATTTACTGCAACATTTGGAATTGTTTCTCTAATTAAAACTCCTTAAAATTTTTGTATCCTCAAAATCATGTTTTACTCAAATGTTTTGTAAACCCACACGATGAGACGGATCATGCGGACCATCCGACGATAACAATAGTTATGGTCCGGAACATAATTATTGAGGTTCTCACATGGAAATCATGATGCGTAAGATTGTGTGTCATAATATAGAATTGAAAATTGTTGGAATAACTGTACAAATGTAAAAATGGTAAGGATATGGTGGATACGCCGCTGGTACATCCTATATATAAGTGCCCTTATCGGATTTGCTATTGGAGCGTTATTTTAGCTATTCAAAGTTCTGTGCTATGATAAATATTTAATTTTTTTTTAATTTTTTCTGTAAATTAATGATGTTATTATAGTATCCTTTAATTTATGGGCGAAATTCCCTAAAGTAAGGGAGACTGTAACATCTCGGACTTTTCACAATTAAACCCGACCCGTTTATATATTCGAGAAATTTACCTAATAAAATACCGCGTGATTCGAGTTAATATTATTTTATCAATTGAAGTGATATAACCCGTTTACCCGCAAACCCAAACCCATAATCAGCACCAAACCCGTATATGATTGGGTTTTCTTGGACCCGAATCCAAATCAGTTAACTTGGACCTCAATAATCGCATTAAACATAGAAATTGATCTCGTAGTTAGTTTGTTTATGTTATTTTCGTCTTGACCGACAATCTTAATATGTTAATTGATTCAATTGTGATTCGTCTTTCTTTTATACTAGCCGTCCTAAACCTAGATCGTGATTATACTTAATTAGTGCATTATATTCTAATTGATTTCGTCTGCACCTCAAACCCCCTATACGGTTTTGATTATTGCAAATGCCTTTACCCCGTTCGTGAACTCATCTAGCTGGCCCTGTTCATTCTCAAATAACCCTCCTATAATCATCGTTACAGGTAATTAATCATACCATTTGAATCGTTTTCGAGTCTAGATCATTAGCCCTATCAATATTCAAACAAACATTCAACCGATTATCAGAGCTGAAGGTTGCCATGTAACGCTCATGGGCTGTCCAACTCAGTTCTTTTTTACTCGTTAGTTTTGTTGAGCCATTCAAATTGCCATGGAAAGCTCATGGGAGGCCAACATCCACAATTTACATTTCGTTGGTTTATTGTAAACTTAATAATCAAAATTTTCAACTGACTTAACTCCCCATGAAGTCATCACACATAAATCTTATTGACTACATCATCAAATAACTATTTACGCTATGTACCCCTCATCTTATAAACTTTTACTTTTAATCCTCATGACGTAATTCCACACTTCTTAAGACAACATTATTATTTTTCACATAATTAAACATTTTACTATTCTTATGATTCTACAGTTTATCCTTCATCTTATAAATCCTCATTTTTTGGTTCTCATAAAATGTCTCATCTAAGAAACCACCTTCATCCTCGACATCAATCGTCTGATTCTCATTACCACCGTATGGCCGCCTGTATCGCCAAGGAGATAGCTGGTACGACCCCTAGGATAATGACGCAAATTCAAAACATCAATGAAACAAATTCAACTTTTCCTATTAATTCCCCTGCGGGTGACTACAAACTATTTACCTCCATTCATCCTCACAACGAGAAGCATAAGAACCTTGCTTCAACAAATCCTACCCACCCGCAAGTCTCCTCAAACAAGAAACCTTACCTTGGTCCTTTTCCTTCATGCTCCATTTGTAATCATCATCGCTCGATTAAATCTCTATGTCGTCGTTGCATACAATGTTGTCACACCCTCAAAATCCACTAACGGAGTTTTACCGTCAGAGGGTGTGAACTAACAGGATCGGAATCATTAGTTATAATCAAACCATAAAAACGTTAAATGAAAATAAGTGCGGAAGCGTAAAACCATAGAAACCAACGTTGCGTCACGCAGGACGACTTAAAACCCAATGATAACAGTTCAAAATAAGTTTGCATAATTAAAAGTGTTTCAAGCAATGCATGATCCTAAACCGCGCGCCCGCCTCGGCTACCTGAGAATAACATACTAAGAGTGTCAACACAGGGTTGGTGAGTTCACGAGTTCAAATAAAATAAAGCGTTAGCGTTTGCGTTCAGCGTTTTGCGTTCAACGTTTTGCGTTAAGCTTTTTGCGTTACCAGATAGTGTTATGTCAATTATATATCTATAGGTAGCTAGCCTATAAAACAAGTATTACTAAGTGTTCGACACCGAAGCTGACTGTTTGTCATTTGCCTTGCCACCAGGTCTATCCCGACCATGGTATGTGTTTAGCCAAGATTACACCCACTCGACCTCCAGTCGAGTTTAGCGTTGGGTGGGGTTTGTCAAACCCAGTAGTACTACTCAACAGTGACTCGCTATTATCCAAATATTAACCGGTTCGATGTTATGAAGGACTTTAGTTATTGCGTTTGCCACTTAGTCTTTACAAGTGATATATAATCTATATTAACAAAATCTTAAATGCGTTTCGGAGTATGTTATCTCCCCCAAGTGAAAAGCGTTTAAAAAGTTTAAAAGGGGAAAGTGAAACTCACTGTTTGCGAAGTATTCCCAAAATAATTCACCAAGATGCGCGTCACAGAAAAACTCTCTCTAGCGTTCTAAAACAATAAAGAGATTTTTCTAAGTGTCGGAATATTATCGAGTCTCTAGACCCGGCACATAATACCTATGCACACAACATGTTTCGTGTTTCGTTTGTGAATTGTGTGTGACTTTAACAAGTGTATTTGTGATACGTTACATGTGTAAGCAATTATTTACGTGTCATGTATTCATAATGAACATCACTAGCAATTACTCCCCGCAAGGGCATTTTGGTCAAAACACGACAATTAATTAGCAATCACGTTGTTTCATGCAACTTTCACAAACTCAGCAGCTAGTTTCTTAACGACAGAATTCTACTTGAAAAACTAGTCTATTCCACCAATCATAGCATTACAATTAATTTACCAAAAATCATCACAAAAGCATATATGTCTTAGGTTTCCAGAACATATTTTATTATATTTTTATTCCACATAGGTTTCTCACAATCATCAAATCATTACAGCAAACTCATAACAGTCAAATTCATGCGCAACAGAATGTTATTTGAAATTCCCGTTGAACGAAAAATCCAATAAATGCAAGACCACTTGGGTTAGGTTCCTAACTCAACAAGTCAACTTCCAGAAGGGGAACCAACCCAATTGGTCTCGTAGTTCATGAGATATAATATTTACAAAACAACCTAACAGCAGGTCTAACAGCTCAGCTTTGCACAACGTTTTTGTAAAATCATAAAAGTTAACTTTTACACGTCCAAAAATTACAAGTTTTGACTTTATGAAAACTAGACTCAACAAAGTACCCTGTAGTGTTAACAACTTCAACCAATTTCCACATTAACATTTATTTACAGTCGTCTAAACATCACTTACAATCTGTCCAGTACCAGTTTTGACCTTTAATCACAATTAAATCGTTTGACCAACCAAAACACCTCCAAATTTGGCGTTGTTGGACTTTCTGAAAACTAGACTCAGAGTACTACTTTGTAGACTCATAATTTGCTCAGTTTGCTTTTATATTCAACAAGTTACACATCATTCAGTCTTAACAATCACTGCTGTCAAAAACTCAGCAAGCCTAAACAATCATCTAACATGCATCCTAAGCATACGACATAACCCAAAACATGTAATACACATAATTTATCATAGAAAATCAGTAGCAACCCTCTAGGGTTTACAAACAATCAACGATTCATCAATCTTTCACCGTTCAAAATCACATATGATCCTCAATATCAACAACCAAAACATAATCAATCATAAGAACACTTAATATGATATTCAATAGTTAGGGTTTCATATTTATACCTTAAAACGCAGGAATAAACCAAGAGAAACGTGAGGGGTGCTTAGAAACTAGTGTAGGATGCTCCGATTATGACGAACAATATCAAAACGAGGTGATATGTGGGTGTGTGTGAGCTGCCGATCGCAAGGATCAGGGAGAGAGAGGGCTGCCGATCGGGGTAGAGGGAAAAGAAAAGAAAAGTGAGTTAGGGTTTAGGTTTAGTATTATTTATAATAATAATATGTTACACTCAAGTCCCTCAACTTTCAATTGTTGCTTTTCTAGCTTAACTAACTAGTTCTAGTACATTGAGTTAACGTTTATAACGATGTAATCACATAACACATAAGTCTAACACATAATTATCACATAATTATTGTTTTGACGTTTTTCGTTTATTCACCAATCATTTGCGTCAACTCGTTTGCGTTTCGGTGCAATTCCCGAAAGACTACACATGTAGTAAGTGTCAAGCGTCATTTAAACCCTAGTTTAAATGTAATGAGGTGTGCGTTATAGATTCAGTGATCTAAAGTTTGAATTAACGGAGTTAACGGAGTTAACATGAAATTGACGATTGTCACAAATGCAACCGTTATGGTCATCTTGCTAACACCTGTCGTGTCCCGCCAACTGCACAAGCTATTCCGCAACAACCTACCCCTCCTGCTCAAGCCGATGTACATAAAACCCGTGCTTGCTACCATTGTGGAAACCCAAATCACCTCCGTAATGCGTGCCCTTAACTTACCCAAGGCCCATTAAGCCCAATCTATGACTACGCCATACTACATACCCATGCTTACCAAGCTCAAACCTATCAACCTCTCGTGCCTGAAGCTCCTCCCATCTATCAAGGTCAGCCTTACTTAACCCAACCCTACCAAACCTCGCAACCGCAAGCTCGAGTTTATCAGACATATTTCCACCAAGCAACTCTCTTGCGATCCGTTAAAGCTCCAGTTTTCCAAGCAATGTCGAATCAATCTACATCAACTGCTCCTACTCCTGCAACTCCTCATGGTGCCACAAGTCATGCCAAATAAGCTACTGAACGATCATGAAGACCTTTGCCGTTTCCTTATCTATCTTAATTTCTTTTGTCTTTTCTTAATTACATATTGTAACGCCTCATTATGGCCTTGGATTATTTTCAATTTGAACTATTTACCTTCTATCAAATAAATAAAGTTTCTTTTGATTAAATAGATTATTTATTGAAGCCTACTTCCATCTTATTTCTTTATCTTCATTAACCTTAACTATTTATAAGATACCCCTTCTTAAACTTTAAATACTTATATCTTTACGTTTAAAGTCGTCTTGAAAATTTCATTGCTTTATTAAAATTTACTGCAACATTTGGAAGTGTTTCTCTAATTAAAACTCCTTAAAATTTTTGTTTCCTCAAAATCATGTTTTACTCAAATGTTTTGTAAACCAGCATGATGAGACGGATCATGCAGACCATCCGACGATAACAATAGTTATGGTCCGGAACATAATTATTGATGTTCTCACATGGAAATCATGATGCTTAAGATTGTGTGTCATAATATTGAATTGAAAATTGTTGGAAAAACTGTACAAATGTAAAAAAGATAAGGACATGGTGGATACGCCGATGGTACATCCTATATATAAGTGCCCTTATCGGATTTGCTTTTGGAGCGTTATTTTAGCTATTCAAAGTTCTGTGCTATGATAAATATTTATTTTTTTTTATTTTTTTTTCTGTAAATTAATGATGTTATTATAGTATCCTTTAATTTAGGGACGAAATTCCCTAAAGTAGGGGAGACTGTAACACCTCGGACTTTTCACAATTAAACCCGACCCGTTTATATATTCGAGAAATTTACCTAATAAAATACCGCGTGATTCGAGTTAATATTATTTTATCAATTGAAGTGATATAACCCATTTACCAGCAAACCCAAACCCATAATCAGCACCAAACCCGTATATGATTGGGTTTTCTTAGACCCGAATCCAAATCAGTTAACTTGGACCTCAATAATCGCATTAAACATAGGAATTGATCTCGTAGTTAGTTTGTTTATGTTATTTTCGTCTTGACCGACAATCTTAATATGTTAATTGATTCAACTGTGATTCGTCTTTCTTTTATACTAGCCGTCCTAAACCTAGATCGTGATTATTATTAATTAGTGCATTATATTCTAATTTCTTTCGTCTGCACTTCCTGAGGGACCTCGCTAACTAAACCCCCTATACGGTTTTGATTATTGCAAATGCCTTTACCCCGTTCAGAACACATCTAGCTGGCCCTGTTCATGCTCGAATAACCCTCCTATAATCATCGTTACAGGTAATTAATCATACCATTTGAATCGTTTTCGAGTCTAGATCATTAGCCCTATCAATATTCAAACAAACATTCAACCGATTATCATATTTGAGTTTTTAGGGTTTGGTTATGAAATCTGATATGAACTGTCTGTGTGTTTAAGCTCCGGAAACTGTTTCTTAAACGCAAGTCACCCTTGGTTCATTTGGTTAACACACTGGACTATGGGCGCAGAGGTCACGGGTTCGACCCTCTCCACCCCGATTTTTTAGTAAAATATTAATAGATGTAATATTAATAGTAATAACTAATTAAAAAGCATTATAAATGAAAACCGACTTTATAATACTCGTTAATTCACGTTTTCGTTCAATTGTACACACACATATATATAAAGAATATTATAACTTAAAAAATAATGTTTTAATGAATATATAAATCAAGTAAACTAATTTTATATATATTTATTAAACTACAAATAATAATTATTATGTTATGTTTTCTTAAAAATCAAAATAATCATTTTATAAAATAGAATCTTATTATATTATTATTATATCATTTAACTAGTTGTCGTAATAAATATCATATTTACTTAAGCGTATTCGTTTCTCTCGTTCTTTTAGGCTTTAACGTTCGCATGTGACTTTTCCTGTCTTCTCGTTATTATAATCATCTTTTGTTCGTCAATCAAGGTGAGTACCACATTCCCCTATTTTACTTGTTTTCTCATGTTTTGGGGACATATGCGTAAATATACTTTCTCATATATACTTATACTAAAAAACTGCAACTTTGTCTTATGTGTTAACAACTTATACCTTACTTGTTTATGTGCTTATTTGCTTTGTATGTTTCCGCATTCGGAGAGGTCCAACATAATCTCAGTCTAGTATGATCATACGCCAGTCGTTAGCCTTTGTGCTTATCGACATCTCACTTACACTTGCTTATTTGGTTAATTTGTTATTCTCATATGACTTGTTGCAGCTACGTATTTTGGTATATATACATGTACAACTAAGTTGTATTTTGTACTTGAATTATTTGAATTATTAAATCGAATTAAATAGATATTGTCATTTAAATAATATTGCTTAATAGTAACCTTTGAAAAGCTGTGAGCAATCAGTTCGCCCCGTCATTTCCGCCGTAGGTTGGGGTGTGACAGACGGGAAGCGATACCACTTGGGTTCTCATTGACCGGTTGACTAAGTCTGCGCATTTCCTAGTGATTAAGGAACCAGACAAAATGGAAAGACTGACTCACATCTACATGAAAGATGTAGTGTCCAGACACGGAGTGCCTGTCTCAATCATATCTGATCGAGATTCCCGTTTCACTTCACACTTTTGGAAATCACTACAGGGCGCACTAGGCACCCGCCTTGATATGAGAACAACATACCATCCCCAAACGGATGGGCAGACAAAACGCACCATTCAGACCTTGGAAGACATGATGCGTGCATGCGTATTGGATTTCGAAAAGAATTAGGAACCCCACTTGCCCCTGGTAGAGTTTTCGTATAATAATAGCTACCACGCAAGTATTAAAGCAGCGCCGTTTGAAGCGTTGTATGGATAAAAGTGTCGATTGCCACTTTGTTGGGCAGAAGTGGGTGACAGCCAAATCACTGGTCCCGAATTAGTACTTGAAACCTCAGAAAAGATTGTCAAAATCTGGAATCGCATGGCGGCAGCACGGGATCGCCAAAAGAGTTACGCTAACAAGCGCCGAATACCTCTGGAAGTTCGTTTTGGGAAACGAAACAAACTAAATACACGATACGTTGGACCATTTCGAATAACTGAACGTATCGGCCCGGTAGCATACCGATTGGATTTATCGGCGGAACTCAATGGCGTACACAACGTTTTCCATGTATCAAACTTGAAGAAATGCCTTTCTGATGAAACACAAGCATTCCCTTTGGGCGAATTGCAAGTTGATGTACAGTTACGCTTCATCGAATAACCAGTCAAAGTTTTGGATTGGGAAACCAAAACACTCAAACACAGCAAGATTCCCATCATTAAAGTTTGTTGGAACTCAAGACGTGGAACAGAGTTCACATGGGAACGCGAGGATCAAATGATGAAAAAGTATTCTCACATTTTCAATGGGCTAACCTAACACCGAAAATCGCGAAAGCCGAAAAACCGTCAGAATACACCAGAGGTATGAATTAAATTTCGGGATGAAATTTCTTTCTACAGGGGGATGATGTGACAAACTGAAAATTTTGGCCTTTCTCAGACAGCCATCGCGACTTGACACAAATTTTTGGGATGAAAATTCTTTCAACATGGGAATGATGTGACACTGCCAATTAACTCCGTTAATTCGAACTACGTTAATTCAAAATGCAAGATCACACGAACTGTAACACACATCTCATTACATCTAAATTAGGGTTTAAATGACGCAAGACAATCATTACACAAGTAGTCTTTCGGAGTTACACTGAAACACACACAAGTCGACTCAAACCGTTGGTGAACAATCAATAATTAACATAAACAAGTACTTAGTATAATACGTATTATGTTGTGATAATATATGTTATGTGACTATGTGCTTGCATGTGTAACATTATATCATGGATGAAAGATGGAATAAACCAGTTTGTACTAGAGTTAGATTAACTAGAAGGTTAAGTGGGGTGATTTGTAAGTTGATTTAATATTTAAACAAACTATTTCCCAAACCCTAATCCCTCCCCACCACTATTGAACGGCTACCCCACCCCTCCCCTCTCTCTTTGTCGACCGAACACACACACAGACATATACATACAAAATATTTTCAAGCTCGTTGAAGGATTCAAAGTGCTAACTAGGTAATTAACATCCTCTCTAGCCTTTTTCTATTAAATTAATTGCTTGCTTAATTGAAATTGAATCTTTGAGTAAACCCTAAATGTACATGAAAAGTATGATTGAGATGCATGGTTGATGAATTATGGGTCTAGAGGTTTGTATGCATGATTAAGTCTTCATAGGTTAGTATTTTGTTGAAGTTTGGTGAAAACTGATGTTTGACAGAATCATGCATGTTAAAACGGCTATAACTTGATGTTAATGATATTTTTCGAAGTGATTATTAACTCAATAATGTAGTAGGTCGAGTCTAGTTTCTAAAGGATCTGAGTTTGTAATTTTTGGACGTGTGAAAGTTAGTTTTTATTAATTTGCAAATCTGTTGTGCAAGTCTGATTCGGGAAGCCTGCTGGTAGGCTGTTTTGTTACTAATATATATCATAAACGACAAGACTAATTGAGTTGATTCTACTCCTGGAAGTTAATAATTTGAATTAGGAATCTGACCCTATTGGTTTGGTATTAATTGGATTTACCATGAAACGAGAATAAAAATAACATTCTGTTGCGCATGATAATGACTGCTATGTGCTTGCTGTGATGTTTTGATCATTGTGAGAAAACCGTATGTGATAAAAATATAATAAAAATGTTTTTAGAAACCTAACTCACGTATTCTTCTATGATTATTTTTGGTGATTTATTTGATATGTTATGATTTATTAAATAGAGTAATCGTATCGAGTAAAAATCTTCCAGGATAAAATAGCTGTTGAATTACTTGAATTAGCATGAAAAATGATTTGTTGATCGTTGTTTGCTATATTATGACTTATTTGCCCTTGTGGGGGATAATTGCTAGTAATGTACAATGGTAACACTTAACACTTAGTACCTGTTCACACATGGAACTAATCACCAACGTGTTTGTCGAGTAACACCTGTTTCACAAATTAACACGAACACATCTCATGCATAAGTTATATGTGTCGAGTCTAGGGACTCACTCGTAGTTCAAATACTTAGAAAATCTCGTTGTTTTTAGAGCACTAGTGAGGATTTTCTATGACGCACACCTTTCTCAGATCTTTTTGTTATATTCGCAAACAGTGAGTTTCACGGCCCCTTTTACTCTTTTTAAACGCTTTTATTAGGGGGAGTTAACATACTCCAACAATGTAGATTTTGTTACTCTATTATATATCACTTGTAAGACCAAGTGGCAAACAAACCAACTAAATTCCTTCTAAATATCGAACCAGTTAATATATGGATAATAGTGAGTCACCTTTGAGTAGTACTACTGGGTTTGACAAACCCCACCCAACTCTAAACTCGACTGTAGGTCGAGTGGGTGTAATCTTGGTTAACACATTATCATGGTCGTGGTTGACAAGGTGGCAAGGCAATCGTTAAACAGTCAGCTTCGGTGTCAAACACTTAGTAATACATGCTTGATAGGTTAGCTACCTATTGATATATAATTGACTTAACATTATCTGGTAACGCTAAAACGCAAATGCTTTATTTGTATAAACTTGTGAACTCACCAACCCTGTGTTGACACTTTGAAGGACGAAAATCTCCTTCTGTTTAAGGATAAACTCATACTGCATACGCGGGCTTGACTAAATGGGGACTCAACTCATATATGGGAAGCTATGGAGACAAAGATCATCCAAGTAGCAAAGGAGACTCTCGGGGTCACAACAGGAAAGTCAAGTGGGCATAAGGAGTCTTGGTGGTGGAATGACGCAGTGCAAGACAAGATAAGGGACAAACAAGGATGTTTTAGGGAGCTAATGAGGTGCACGAATGAGGAGGAGCGAGTGGATTTGAGGGACAACTACAAAACGGCCAAGATAGAGGCAAAGAAGGCAGTGGCGGAAGCAAAGAAGGCGGCCTTTAAACGGATGTATGAAAGTCTAGAAACAAAAGAGGGGGAACATGCTATGTTTAAGATTGCCAAAGCCAGGGAGCGTAGAAGGCAAGATCTAGGACCGGTGAAGTTCATAAAGGATACAGATGGGCATGTACTGGTCAAGGAGCAGGACATCAAGCTAAGATGGCAAACCTACTTCCACAATCTTTTTAACAATGGGAGAGCTTACCAAGAAGAACATGACAACACAAACTTTCATCGACAACAATCGAATAACTGCTACTGCCGACGGATCACACGAGAAGAGGTGAAGGACGCACTTAGGAGGATGGGAAGGTCTAAGGCGGTTGGCCCAGACAACATACCCATCGAGGTGTGGAAGTGTCTGGGGGAGGAAGGAGTCATGTGGTTAACTACTCTGTTCAATAGTATTCTCAAATCAGGTAAGATGCCAGACCAGTGGAGGAGCAGCGTTGTAGTTCCTATCTATAAGAACAAAGGAGACGCCCAATGTTGTGGTAACTACCGAGGAATCAAACTACTAAGTCATACTATGAAGCTATGGGAAAGAGTGATTGAGGTTAGACTTAGACGAGAAACTCAGGTTACGGTCAACCAATTTGGCTTCATGCCGGGGCGTTCCACCACAGAGGCAATACACCTTATAAGAAGATTAATGGAAAAGTATAGGGAGAAGAAGCGTGATCTACATATGGTGTTTATTGACCTAGAAAAGGCCTACGACAGTGTGCCACGACAGGTGCTCTGGGAGTGCTTGGAGAGTAGAAGAGTGCCCAGGAAATACATAGAGATAATTATGGATATGTATACCAGGAGTGAAACAAGTGTCCGTGCGCCAGTGGGGGATACTGATTTCTTTCCTGTAGAGGTAGGTCTTCACCAGGGGTCAGCGTTGAGCCCGTTTCTTTTTGCAGTAGTTTTGGATGAGTTGTCAAAGTCGATTCAGGGGACTCTCCCGTGGTGCATGATGTTCGCAGACGATATTGTGTTACTTGCTGAGAAAAAACAAGATCTAAACATGAGGCTTGAGGAGTGGCGAACAACCTTAGAGACAAAAGGTTTAAAGATTAGCCGATCTAAGACGGAGTACCTACACTGTGATTTTGGTGAGATAAACGACAGTGAAGACGCACACATCACAATTGAAGGGCAGGTGGTCCCGCAGGTAACGAAGTTCAAGTATTTAGGATCATTTGTACAGAGCGATGGGGAATTAGACAGTGATGTGACCCACCGAGTTCAGGTAGGATGGTGTAGATGGAAAGCAGCCACAGGTATATTATGCGACAAGAGTTTCCCGACTAATCTGAAGGGAAAATTCTATAGGGTGGCAGTTAGACCTGCAATGCTATATGGAACAGATTGTTGGGCCATCAAGAAGGCACAAGTGCGGAAGATGGAGGTAGCAGAAATGAGAATGCTACGTTGGATGTGTGGGCACACAAGGCTAGACAGAATAAGAAACGTTGTGCTTCGCGAGAGATTAGGGGTGGCGAACATAGCAGACAAGATAAGAGAGTGGAGATTGAGATGGTTTGGACATGTAAAGAGAAGACAGACGACGAATCCTGTTAGATCCGTAGAAAACATTACTATAGAGGGGAGGAGGGGTAGAGGACGACCGAAATTGACTTGGGATGAGAGGATTAGACATGATTTGATAGACCTAAACCTCTCCGAGGACATGGTAGAGGATAGGAATTCGTGGAGAAGTAGAATTAAAGTTAAGGATTTTTAGAGAGAATTGAATACCTTAAGGCTTAGACTTAACTTATTTAGGTCACATACCATAATGGTATTTCCCTTACATATTTTATTATTATTATTATTAGCTTTTATATTGCGGTTAAACTGTGACCTTTTTATTAATATTATTATAATTAGTAGTAGTTTTTTATATAACTGTTAAACTTTGATTTCCTTTTTTTTGCTTCATACACATGTTCTTAGAGCCGAGGGTCTCTCTGGAAGCCACCTCTTTATTCCTTTGGATAGAGGTACGGTGTGCCTACATCCCACCCTCCCCAGACCCTACCTATAGCTCTGCTGTCGGTGGGATTTTACTGGGTATGATTGATTCTGAGGTAGCCAAGGCGGGCGCGCGGTATAGGACATGCAATCGCTAAACACCATTGCTTTAAAAACTTCTTTTAATTTTTATCTTGATAACTTGGGTTTTTAAGTCGTCCTGTGTGGCGCAACTTTTTGCTTTACAATTTACGCTTGCGCATTTCATTTAAGACTTGATGTCTTTGTGACATTCGTGACAAAACGAGGTATACTATATTCACTACGTAACAAGTAAACGATAAATCGGTTAATTCGTAGTGCTTAAACGAGTAACCGACCGAAACTAATTATGACCCGTATATATACTAAGGGGTCATATACAAGTTGTAGATATATTGTAGAGGCTAACATATTGATATTTAGGCCCCAGTACGTTTAAAACTCTTTAAACGAAAAATGTTTCGTTTATCAATACGCTATAAGATTAAACGCAATCGTTAATATCAAAACGAGCATTGTAGCATCCGTTAAGCCGAAAAAGATTTATAAAACACTTATATGAC
Source organism: Bidens hawaiensis (assembly GCF_021521415.1). Classification (NCBI taxonomy): domain Eukaryota; kingdom Viridiplantae; phylum Streptophyta; class Magnoliopsida; order Asterales; family Asteraceae; genus Bidens; species Bidens hawaiensis. Next base: position 9,716 of record NW_027494695.1, on the reverse strand, counting down.
ATGTTCTAAGCAATCCTTGAAAATATTTTGGAATTTTACAACGAGTCAGTGCATTTTTCTTATTTTACAAAAAGAAGCTGAAAAACACTCGTTTTCGCGCTGGTTTTCGCACTCGAACTAGTTTTCTTGCGAAAAACCAAACCCGAATTAAATTTTGGACCGAATTTTACGTATGGCACGAATACAGAGGCACCATTGGGCCAAAATGGAGGCCCAATGGGCCTTATACATTGGCGGCCGCAAAGCGGGCAGCCCACCCCCCTTCTAGTATTTTCTATATAAAAAAATTTAGAGATATTTTGGACCAACTATTCCAGAAAATACTTACCCTTGCTGTTCTTCATCATCCTCCAGCTCAAACCCTAACGTAAATATTGATTTTTACATTGATTTTTACCATGATTAACATAGTTTAACCATGAAAAATTAATCCTTGATTAGTTTTAAACATGTTTAACCATCCAAAAAGCATAAAAATCAAGTAAAATCATGTTTTGATGTTAAACATGTTTACAAACAAGGAACATATACTTTTTTGATCAAAAACGCGGATTAGAACATTAATACAACGTTTTTACGGTTTGAAAGTTCGGTTTGAACCCAAAACCGAAACCCTAATTATCAAGGCTGTTAAATGGATGATTTATGCTTGGTTTGATGTTATATGATATGTAGATACACTGAGTTTACAACCCGAGACCCGGAAATTCGTTTAAGCTAGCAAAACTCATCGAAAACCGACAAGGTAAACCCGTAACACTCGTTTAAGGGCTGTTTAGTATTAGGTTATGACGTGCTTTTTTTTAGCTTGTGAAAATTTTCAGGGACATTAAGGATCATATAAATGAGTCCCTGTTCAAATTTGGTAATTTTTCGCTAAACGGATAATATTTGGTGAATTTATTTCCGTTTATGAGCGTTTATTTGTGAAAAATAGCTAAACATATTGAAAATTTATGAAATTTGGTTTTGGAGATTAATATGTGATGTTAAGATCACTGGTAAATTTTGGGGATCATTGGAAATTCCTATGTATGGGTTGTGCAATTATGATTTAACCGAATTTTCACAGCCGAAAAACGCACAAAAAGGCATTTTTTTCAGAAGAGTTAGGTTCTGGAGATTTTTCAGAGGCTATGTAATAACATTTAGGCCATTTTTAAAAATTATAGTATTTTTCGGAGGTCGTTTGATATAAACGGGCCATTTATTACACGATTATAACCTATTAAAGGAATTTTTATAAATAAATATTTAAACATAAAATTTCTGAAAATATTTTTATAAAATTCTCCATATTTTAATGTATTTTTACAAAAATTTACATAATTTATATATAAGTACATATTTAGTTATGATTAATCAAAGATTTAAATTATTATTGGTTTAACGAAACCGGCAGTTTGATGTTTAACGGACTGACTGGTACGTCAAAATATCAAAAGTGGTCAAATATTGTATTTTCGGATGAAATTGATAAAAACAAACTTTTTACGAGAATTCCGGACAATTCGGGTGGATTGTACGCGTCTTGTATAATCAAACCCGTGTGAAAACGGAAACGAACCCTGCGATCAATCCAGATACCGAAATCTTAAATTCTTTTATAAATTAAATCATTTTATCAATCAATATGTTTACTTAAGTTTTTATGATCTTACCTATTCCCGAAACGCGTAAACGATCAACTTGGCTAGGCTCGGGAAACGGTGAAACTGAGCCAAATCCAGTTTTAAACATTTCACAGTATACAACGTCACATTCTAAGACTATGGTCATGTTTTGGGCCTAATAGCTATAACCAGACTAGTTATACAACCCGATTTGGTTTAAACACTGTACTAGTATTAACAGTACAATACCGATTATAGGATACAAGCTATAATCGAGGCATAACACTTATTGACGTATATTACCTGCTCGAACTACAATAAGGTGAGTTTCATGACCCCACTTTCTAGACTTTTTTACGAACTTTTGGGGTGGAAAGCATGTTTACGTATACTTACTTACTTGAAATCGTGTGATGATATGATTTATCTAAGTACTAACACTTGAAAGTCCCCACAAACACAAGTGATTAACTTCGTGCCGGTGACGTGTGGATAGTACTATCGGTTTGACAAACCCAACTGACAGAGCCGGTGGGGTATGCCGGAACATGTTAACCCAGTTGCACATTGTCATTTATACTTATTACATTCTGCTATGTGGTGTTAGACATAGTACATACTTGGGGTAAAGTGGCTGTTAAATGCCAACGGGAGTGCATGGGCAGGGGTGGCCATGTGTTTTAGCTCGTTTCGGTTTCACTTGTGGCTTAGTATAATACATCATACACATACATGTATACATACATACTGTAAACGTTACGAACTCGTATACTGATTTCGTTGATACTCGTGAAACTTGAAACTCACCAACTAGACGTAGTTGACCCGTTTTAACATGATTTTCAGGTAAAGCAAAGGTGGAATGATTTGCTTACGTTCTTGGTGTTAGAAATGAAGTTGAATAGCTGTGAATAGACGCAGATATATAATATTGAATAAGAAGCTCGTAAACCGGTTATGTGATTCTCATCTAGTTTGTAAACATAGTACCAACCCATGTAATATGATGTAAATTAGTTTGTGAATTTCTTTATAAACAATGTTGTTGATACCAGTATTATCTGTTACATTCCCGTTTTACGCTTCCGCAACTACTTAGTCGGGGTGTGACAGAAGTTGGTATTAGAGCCATTGGTTATAAAGAATTAGGTTGTCCCTTAGGATACCCTAAGATAACCGTAGGCTCGATTAACTCTGGGAATAAAATAATATTAAATATTATACACTGATGATTCTCGTGATGAACGCGAAAGGACAAGTGGGTTATTATGGTCCGGAACGTAATAACGGACTTGTTTGTACGAGGGAATTCGAGAAGAAGTCGGTAAACAATCCAATAAGTAAAAACAGCAACATATGTGCATAAAATATAATAATAATAATAATAAATATATATATATATAAACGAATATTTGTGCTTATGTGTATAAATACCTGCATGTATTTTACTATGATTAATATAGAAAGATATTATTCTTATTACTAACCATTGTGCAGGAATATGTCAAGATCTACTGATCGTTTATCTAATACCCTACCAATATTGTCTGAGGAGGAGGAGGATCCAGAAGAGGAAACTGGGGAGGAATCAGAGGAAATGGAAGAAGGTTCAGATGCGGTAATTCCCAACGAGGTACCCTCAGATCAACCCGACTTATCGGGTTACCGTTGTGACACCTATCCCCCTAGGGAATCCCCTAGGAATGTTGTGGGACAGGGAGTTACTAGTGTTTATCATTCACCGATTAGGGCACCCAGATCCCCTACTCCACCCGTACGGCATACACCAGTACCCCCACCCACTATTAGAAACCGTCAGACAGCTCGTATTTCAGTGCGGCCACCTGAGCACACCTCTCCCCCACCTCGATCTACGTACCATAGGGGAGAAACATCACATGTCCAGGTCACTGAGATACCTATTCCTACTTGGGGTTTACCCGTCACGGTACCAGGGCCACCTCTTATGTCTGATTTAGCATGGTTGGGTTTAGTGACTGATCAGATCTTAGAACAATCACATTCGATAAATAACCTTAACCAGCATAGACATGATATGCAAGATTACATGTGGTACATGCAGCAAGAAATCAGAAATGTGCAAAGATCTAGTGCTCACAGCCACGGGCGTCAGGATCAGGCAATGATACTGCTAGGAGCATGTTTAGCGGTTAATGTAGCCCTAGTGACTGCTGTTGTTTGGTTGTGGCTTCATGTTACAAAGAATGGATAGGACATAGTAGTATAGCCTTATGTATATAGTCTTTTGATATCCAAAGCAGCATTTTGTTACAGCGTGTTGGGCTGACTTGGGAGTTGTTTGTGGTTTAGTACTATTTCAAGCACTGGCCCTTATCGGGTTAAGTCTATATGTCACTTAGTGACAAATTTTGATACACATATATAAGCGCTGGCCTATACCAGGTTAAGCCTATGCGCTAATTTTGGATGCATATGTACAGTAATGATTATAATTAATACAAATGTGTTTTCTTTGGCATAGTTATGTGTTGTGAAATTGTAATATCGTAAAGTTGTGCTGGTTATAGTGAAACGATATTAATTATTTTATAGAATGGCCCCGAAGAAAGAAAACCCTTTGTCTGAGGCGGAAGTAGCCTCAATGATTGCTCGTCAACTACAAGCAGTGATACCAACAATTGTAGCACAAGTCACTGTAGGCATACGTGCTAACAATACTGTTAATCAACCTACGAGAACCACCACGGCCACTGCTAATATACCTCCGCCGGACACTAATGTAGCCCCGAGTGTTACTACCCCGGTTAATACTGATAATGTTATAAACACTAATAATACTCGCCCGACTGTTAATGTTGTTGGGAACCCTGAAACCGTTTTGAACCCAAATAATGTCACGAATCCAAACCCCGTACCGGTTATCAACCCAACTGTTAATAATAACACTCAACCAAATACGGGTAATGATCGTAATAATCCCGAACCCCCACGTCAGGATTACGCTTATAAACAGTTCACATCGTGTAAACCAACTGAATTCAAAGGTATTGAGGGACCGAACAGATTGGTCAAATGGATTGAAAAGACCGAGTCCGTAATTAATATTAGTAAATGTCCACCAGACCGTATAGTCAAATTCGCTACGAGTATGTTTCTGGATCATGCCTTGATGTGGTGGAACACAGTGGTTCAAATAAGGGGACAGGATGCTATAAACCGTATGTCATGGACCGAACTTAAAACCCTTATGCTAGAGAATTTTTGCCCGAAAAGTGAGATTCAAAAACTGGAACATGAATTGTGGAATTTGGAAATGAAAGGTGCTGACCACATGGGTTACACAAACCATTTTAATGAACTCTCTCGCTTAGTACCGTGGTTAGTTACCCCGGAAGCTAAACGTATTGAACGCTACATCTGGGGATTGACTCCTGCCGTGAGGAGTATAGTTAATTCAGTAGCCCACCCGACATTGGAAAGTGCTGTATCTCAAGCGGGTGTTGTTACTTTTGATCTTATGAGAAGTGGTGTGATAAGAATGCCAGGGGAAACATCGAGTTTGAAATGATTTGACTATGGGACAAGGATGCAAGAGAACCCTCAAAATAAACGAGCCCGTCCGAATACCCGAAGTTATACCATGACCAGTTCGAATGTAAAACAAGAGACCTATAAAGGGACGTTACCGAATTGCATAAGATGTAACTTTCATCATGTGGGTGATTGCAAACCGATCATTTGTCAGAAGTGTGGAAGAACGGGACACTATGCCCCCAACTGTAGAACCCCCACCAACACTGTTAACTGTCCACCGCAATCAACTCAACTACCTCGACCTCAACCAACCCGCCCACAACTCAACCAACAAACCCCACCTACCACGAACCTCCGTGCCTGCTATGAATGTGGCAGTACGGAACATTTTCGGAGATACTGCCCCAATCTGAACCAGGGTGCAGCGAGAAGGCAAAATCAAGCACAAGCATCAGCCTCAAATGCAGCTAGGGGACGGGCGTTCGTAATAGGATCGGGGGAAGCGCGTCATGACCCGAACGTGGTGACAGGTACATTCTTAGTTTCGGGTCAGTATGCTTCAGTCTTGTTTGATACGGGCGCCGATAGAAGTTTCGTATCTGTTAACTTCTTACCTTTAGAAAATATGCCGGTTAGTGAACTAACAAAACCATATACTATAGAACTCGCTAACGGTAAGTCTATACTTGTTTACCGAATAGTCCAAAACTGTTCCCTTATCCTAAACGACTACCCGTTCCTTATTGATTTACTTCCAGTGGAATTGGGAAGTTTCGTTGTTATAGTCGGTATGGACTGGCTATCTAAGTATAAAGCTGAAATTGTCTGTAAGGATAAGACTGTTAGGATACCTCTTCCGAATGATGAGTCTATGACTGTTCAAGGTGAGAAATCTGGTACTATGTTGCCTCTCGTATCCTAACTTAAGGCTTTAAAGTATTTGCGCCAAGGTTGTACATTGTACTTGGCGAGCGTAACAGTCAAAGACCCCGATGAAAAGAGAATATAAGACATCCCAGTGGTACACGAGTATTCAGATGTATTTCCCGACGAGTTTCCTGGTTTACCACCGACCCGACAAGTTGAATTCCGTATTGACTTGATACTGGGAGCAGCACCCATTGCTAAGGCACCTTATCGACTTGCACCTTCTGAAATGCAAGAACTGTCCAACCAGTTACAAGAATTACTGGACATGGGTTTTATCCGACCTAGTTACTCGCCGTGGGGAGCACCAGTGTTATTCGTGAAAAAGAAGGACGGAAGTTTTCGGATGTGTATTGATTACCGGGAATTGAATAAAGTAACTATAAAGAATAGATACCCCTTACCCCGAATTGATGACTTGTTTGATCAGCTCCAGGGTGCGAAGTATTTTTCGAAAATTGATCTCAGATCGGGTTATCATCAAGTAAGAATTCAGGAAGAAGATATCTCAAAAACAGCATTTTGAACTAGGTATGGTCATTATGAATTTTTGGTTATGCCGTTTGGGTTGACCAATGCACCTGCAGTGTTTATGGATCTTATGAACCGAGTTTGCAAACCCTACCTTGACAAGTTCGTGATAGTGTTTATCGATGACATTTTGATATATTCGAGAAGTAAGGAGGAACACGAACAACATTTGCGGGAAATCTTAGAATTATTGAGGCAAGAGAAGTTATACGCAAAGTTGTCCAAATGTGAATTTTGGCTACAAGAAGTACAGTTTTTGGGGCACATTGTGAACCATCAAGGGATCCAAGTAGACCCAAGTAAAATTGAGGCCATTAAAAAGTGGCAAGTGCCTAAGTCACCAAGAGAAATTCGCCAATTCTTAGGACTAGCCGGGTATTATAGAAGATTCATTGAAAAATTTTCAAGTATTGCCCAACCTCTAACCCTCCTAACTCAAAAAGATCAAGCGTATGAATGGGGAGAAGAACAAGAAATGGCCTTCCAAACGTTAAAACAGAAGTTATGTGAGGCTCCAATATTAAGCCTTCCAGATGGAAGTGATGAATTGGTGGTATATTGTGACGCGTCTTGTAAAGGTTTAGGATGCGTACTGATGCAAGGAAAGAAAGTAATAGCATATGCTTCCCGACAATTAAATATACACGAGAAGAACTATACAACCCACGATTTGGAATTGGGAGCGGTTATTTTTGAATTGAAGATCCGGAGACACTACTTGTACGGCACAAAATGTACTATCTATACTGATCACAAAAGCCTACAACACATATTTGATTAGAAAGAGCTAAACATGAGACAAAGGAGATGGGTAGAACTGTTAAATGATTATGATTGTGAGATTAAATACCATCCGGGTAAGGCCAACGTAGTAGCTGATGCTTTAAGCCGAAAAGACAGAGTCAAACCATTAAGGGTATGAGCACTCGGAATGATTGTTCAAAGTAGCCTAACCGAACAAGTTCGTGTTGCACAAGATGAGGCTTTGAAGGCAGATCAGCTAGAAAAAGAAGAACTACGAGAAGAAAATTGATGAAGTATATTATTACAAAAACCGGGTATGGATTCCAACACTTCATAAACTCCGAAAGTTGATTCTTGATAAAGCACATAAGTCCAAATATTCTATTCATCCAGGTACTGATAAGATGTATAAGGATGTTAAAGAATTTTACTGGTGGCCTGGCATGAAAAAGGATATAGCCGCGTATGTAAGTAAATGTGCAACGTGTGCAAGAGTTAAAGCCGAATATCAAAAACCTTCGGGAATGTTACAACAACCCGAAATCCCACAATGAAATGGGAACAAATTACCATGGACTTTGTGACACACCTTCCTAAAACCTCCCGAGGACACAATGTTATCTGGGTAACTGTTGACCTATTAACCAAATCCGCACACTTTATTCCCATCCGTAACAACTACACCACCGAAAAACTCGCTCAAATTTACATCGATGAAATTGTATCTCGACACGGAGTACCTCTTTCGATTATTTCCGATCGAGACAGTCACTTTACTTCACATTTCTGGCAAGCAGTTCAAGAAGCTCTGGGAACCCGAATAGACCTGAGTACAGCTTACCATCCCCAAACAGATGGTCAATCCGAACGAACCATCCAAACCTTAGAAGATTTACTTCGTGCTTGTGTACTGGACTTCAAAGGGAATTGGGATCAACACCTCCGCTCATTGAATTCTCTTACAATAATAGTTACCATAGCAGTATACGAGCAGCACCTTATGAAGCCTTATACGGGCGAAAATGTAGATCACCACTTTGTTGGACAGAGGTGGGTGATACTCAAATATCAAGATCCGATTTGATTCAAGAAAAAACCGATAAAATTTATAAGATTAAACGGAAGTTGAAAGCCGCCCGGGACCGACAGAAGAGTTATGCCGATATTCGTAGAAAACCGTTATCTTTTGAAATAGGCGACAAGGTGTTTTAAAAGTATCGCCGTGGAAAGGAGTTATAAGTTTGGAAAGACCGGTAAATTAGCCCGAGATACATTGGTCCTTTTGAGATTATTGCAAAATTGGTCCCGTAGCCTACCGATTAAAACTACCCTTAGAATTGAGCACTATTCACGATGTGTTTCATGTATCGAATTTGAAAAAGTGTTTGACTGATGAAACGGCAATAGTACCACTGGAAGAAGTTCAGATTAATGAAAAGCTCAACTTCGTAGAGGAACCGGTAGAAATTGTGGACAGGAAAACCAAATAGTTACGACACAACAAAATATCTCTGGTAAAAGTTCGGTGAAATTCAAAACAAGGACCCGAATATACTTGGGAACGAAAGGACGAATTCCGAAAGAAATACCCAAACCTGTTCCCTAAAAAGAAAACCGATGACACATTAAATTTCGAGGACGAAATTTCTTAACGGGGGGAGAATGTGACATTCGTGACAAAACGAGGTATACTATATTCACTACGTAACAAGTAAACGATAAATCAGTTAATTTGTAGTGCTTAAACGTGTAACCGACCGAAACTAATTATGACCCGTATATATACGAGTTGTAGATATATTGTAGAGGCTAACATATTGATATTTAGGCCCCAGTACGTTTAAAACTCTTTAAACGAAAAAGGTTTCGTTTATCAATACGCTATAAGCTTAAACGCAATCGTTAATATCAAAACGAGCATTGTAGCATCCGTTAAGCCGAAAAAGATTTATAAAACACTTATATGACATGTTCTAAGCAATCCGTGAAAATATTTTGGAATTTTACAATGAGTCAGTACGTTTTTCTTATTTTACAAAAAGAAGCTGAAAAACACTCGTTTTCGCGCTGGTTTTCGCACTCGAACTAGTTTTCTTGCAAAAAACCAACCCGAATTAAATTTTGGACGAAGTTACGTATGGCACGAATACGAGGCACCAATGGGCCTTATGCATTGGCGGCCGCAAGGGGGCAGCCCACCCCTTCTAGTATTTTCTGTATAAAAAAAATTTAGAGATATTTTGTACCAACTTTTCCAGAAAATACTTACCCTTGTTGTTCTTCTTCATCCTCCAGCCAAACGCTAAGGTAAATATTGATTTTTACATTGATTTTAACCATGATTAACATAGTTTAACCATGAAAAATTAATCCTTGATTAGTTTT